>NC_035448.2:51821921-52121921 GCF_002127325.2 Helianthus annuus | reverse complement strand
CTTAATCGTACGTTCTTGGTGCCGTTGGCAATCGAGATATCACGGGAAGGGTTAGGGTTGGTTATTGATTAATTGGTCATCGGGAAACAACCTCGCGTTTATATAATCCGAGTACTTTGTTCCTTTTTATCACTTCAATCATCTATACACGAGTTATGTCTATGTAACTCTTTCTAGTTGGAATTACACACAATTGTTTAAAGAAACTGAAACCTAAGGTGATCATTGTTCTCTCCTAATTTGTTTTACAACCAACTTTGATTTGAATTAGTTTTTAATTTAGTTTTCTAAATCAACAATCCAAACTCTTGAATTTTAATTTCTGCAATTTAGTCTAATATTAGTTTAAGTACAAAGCTATACAATCAACACGTCTTCCACATACTCCCTGAGTTCGATACCCTACTACCACTATCTATAGATATTTGGGGATTAAATTTGCGTGACCCACGACATCACGTCAAATTTTGGCACCGTTGCCGGGGAGTAGTGCGCAACGTGTGTTAGTTTAATAGTTTTGTTTGTTATTTTCGGGTTTACGTTGGTTGTGTTTAGTGTGTAGGTACTTTAGGTGTATGCGTACTAGAGGCTCTCACAGGTCATCACCACTATCGTTTGATCCGGAAATTGAAAGAACGCTAAGACAAAACCGAGTTTTAGTGCGAGAAAACAAAATCATTGGTTCACCCACTTCACCCATCACACCGAGAAACATCATGGCTGATTCCCAAATTCCACCTACAACGGGTCAATCATCCTCAACCTTTATACCTACTTCTACCCAACCATCACCAAACACCACACTACCTAATACCACCGCTGAATTCACACCATCCAATGTCACCCAACCAATTACCACTCAAACTGAGCCTACCATCACCTACAATCCATCCACCACCATCCCACCATTATCTCATTTCTTTCCCCCAACTACGGGTCAATCAACATCCACCTTTTCAATTACACCAAATTCAACTATTGTGCATACTACCTCATCATTTAGACCACAACAATCGGGTTTCCAGTATTCAACCATCCCATTTGGGCAAACTTCGGGAATTCAAGGAGATGGTTATGATGAGGGATTTGAAGATTTTGAGGGGTATGATGATGATGGGTACGGCTATGGAGGTTATGGTGATCAAGGGGAGTTTGGGTATGTGCAAAGTCAATCTCAAGGGATGGCAAGTGTTGGTGGAATGCCACAACAACAAATTATACCACAACACATTCGGCCAAGACCACAAGGGCCACCAATACAACAACCTATTCCATTGCAACAAGTCCGGCCGCAACATGTACAACAACAATTTCAAAGACCACCTCAACGCCCACTGATGCGACAACAACAGTTTCAACAACCAATCGCACCACAAGGGCAAGTACCAAGGCCAAATGGTCCTATTATGCCAAGAGGTAGGTATGGTGTACCAAGGAGACACCTTAGAGAAAATGTGAGGGGCATTGAAGCACATTTTCGGCCGGTAATCACGCAAAACCCTTCACCGGTAGTCATTCCTCATAATGATCAAGGGCGAACATTCGAAGTAAGAACCAACTCTTTGCAAAGTTTACCAAAGTACAAGGGGTTGGCAAATGAGGAGCCTTATTTTCATTTAGAGGCTTATGACTCAATTTGCAATACTCTTGGGAGTCAAGGGTTTTCAGCTGACGATATCAAATTGGTTTTGTTCCAATTTTCTTTGGAAGAGAAGGCTAAAAAATGGTTCTACACGTTACCTTCGGCATCAATATATACATGGGGGGAGATGCAACAAACATTCTTGGATGAGTTTTACACCGCCCAAAAGACCAACGATGCAAGGAAGGGATTGAGAAGCTTTCAACAACAACATGGTGAGATGTTTCATGAGGCGTTTGAGCGCTTCAATATGATGATTAAAAATTGCCCTCACCATGGGATTGAATTGTGGGAGTTGATGAATGCCTTTCATGAGGGGTTGAGTGCCGAAGACGCACGTGATTTGATGTCTATCACCGGTGGGACTTTTGGAACAAACTATGAGAATGAAGATTGGGAGTTCTTGGAAAGCATGGCAGCTACATCAAAGAGGAAAGCTCAAGCCTCAAGAAGAGCCCGACCGACCACTAACCGACCGCAAGTGCACGCCATAGATGATGGTAATGTTCAAACCACTAACCAAAATTATGATTTTGTGCTTTGTGTAATGAGATAGGTCATGCGGCTGAAAATTGCCAAGGGATGTTGGAAGGGCAATACGAGGAGGTCCATGCGGTTCAAGGTCAAGGTCAAGGAGGAGGTGGTAGGAACTACAACAACATGAATTCTAATACCTACCACCCCGGATTGAGGAACCACCCGAACTTTAGATATGGGAACCCTTCAAATCAAGCAAACCCAAATTTTCAAGGTAGCCAAGGTAATTTTGGTTCACGGCCATCTTACAATAACCAAGGTGGGTACCGAGGCGGAAATAACCAAGGTTATCAAAAACAATACCAAACGGGTCAAGAACAAGGGGGGTCTTCGGGTGGAAACGAGGTGATGGAGATGCTTAAGAGCATGCAATTGGAGATGCAAAAACGGAACCAACTTGATGAAGTGCGAATGCAAAAAGATGAGGTTCGTGATAAAAGCATCCAATCACTAACAACCCAAATGGGTCAATTAGCAACCGAGGTGGCGGAATTGAAGAAAGGTAAGGGTCAACTTCCAAGCGACACTAAGGTAAACCCTTCACATGGTTCGTCACGAGGTAACGTTAATATTAATCATGTTAGTGTTTTAAGAAGTGGGAAAGAATTTAAGGCCAATTTGTCACCTGAATTGGTTGAGGGGGTGGTTGAGGATATCACGGGAATTGAAAGTGATGATGAACTTTCACCGGTTAAACCAAAAGAAACAACTGTTAACAAACCGGGTTTGGGTGAAAGTGAAAAGAATGAAAAAGTTGAGGGTGAACCGAGTCAAGTTCCATTTCCATCGGCCCTACTTGACCCGGGAAAGAAAAATTTTATTGTGTCGAGAGGTCCTCAAAAAGAGGAGATGTGGGATATGTTCAAACAAGTAAAAATAAATCTCCCACTCCTCGATGCAATAAAACAAGTCCCCGCTTATGCAAAATTCTTAAAAGAATTATGTACACAAAAAAGGCAAAACAAGAAGAAAGTGCCTAAGCGGGTGGATTTGACCGGGCAAGTAAGTGCGGTGTTGAATGGGGAGCTTCCTCCTAAGCTCCAAGATCCGGGCACGCCATTGATTAATGTACAAGTTGGTAATTTTCAAATGGCTAAGGCGTTGCTAGATCTCGGAGCCGGAGTTAGCATTTTACCGGGGGGCTTATATGACCAATATGACTTTGGTCCATTAGCAAGGGTGGAGACGACGGTTGTTTTGGCCGACTTGTCTCATAAGTTGCCTCGGGGTATGGTTCAAAACGTAATTGTAAAAATTGATGAGTTTTATTACCCGGTGGACTTCTTAGTTTTGGATTACTCATCGGCGGACCCTAAACAACAACAAAATATAATTTTGGGTCGGCCATTTTTAAGCACCGCACATGCTCTTATTGATTGTAGATTTGGTACAATTGATATGGCGTTTGGAAATCGAAAAATACGTTTGAATGTTTTTACTAACAATTCTAATGCTAACGGTGTTGATGAGTGTTTCATGGCAGACATAGTAGATGGATGCAACCCGCATGAGTATGAGGAGGATGGTTTGGATATTTGCCTGTGTGACTTTTCTGAACAGGTACATGCTTATGCACTACGGGTTGAAGAGGAAGCACAAGATGCTATGGCAATGAAAGAAGGTAGACCACCATGGACCCACCAATTCGAGGGTCTACTGGTGGAGATCGATTCGGGTACAAAACCATCATTGGAGGAACCACCAAAGTTGAAGCTCAAGGACTTGCCTAGCCATTTGAAGTATGTATTTTTAGGGGATAATGACACTTTACCGGTCATTATTGCCTCTAATTTGGAGTTGGCACAAGAGCAAGCATTAATGGAGGTTTTAAAAGCGAACAAGGGTGCTATTGGATGGACGATTGCCGACCTCAAAGGAATTAGTCCATCCATTGTCATGCATAAAATTATCACGACCGAAGATGCCAAACCGACACGAGAAGCTCAAAGGCGGTTGAACCCGAACCTAAGGGAGGTAGTTAAAAAGGAGGTAATTAAATGGTTGGATGCGGGAATCATCTATCCGATTTCGGATAGCGCTTGGGTAAGTCCCACCCAAGTTGTGCCTAAGAAGGCCGGCATTCAAGTAGTCAAGGATGAAAGTGGTGAACAAATTGCCACCTGACCGGTTACCGGGTGGCGGGTGTGTATTGACTACCGAAAATTGAATGCCGCCACTTCTAAGGACCATTTCCTGCTACCTTTCATTGACCAAATTATTGAAAAATTGTCGGGTCAAAAATATTATTGCTTCTTAGATGGGTATTCGGGTTATAATCAAATCGCCATACACCCGGATGACCAACACAAGACCACCTTCACATGTCCATATGGCACCTTTGCGTTTAGACGAATGCCATTTGGCTTGTGTAATGCTTCGGCAACGTTCCAACGATGTATGATGAGTATTTTCTCGGACATGGTTGGAGAGTCGCTCGAAGTATTTATGGATGATTTCTCCATTTTTGGCACTACTTTTGATAATTGTCTCAACGAATTGCAAAAGGTTTTGAAAAGGTGCGTTGAGAAAAATTTAGTGCTAAGTTGGGAGAAAAGTCATTTCATGGTGCAAGAGGGCATTGTGTTGGGGCATGTGATTTCGGAAAGGGGGATGGAGGTGGATAAGGCAAAGATACGGGTAATATCATCTTTGCCACCTCCTAAAAATGTTAAGGGTGTAAGGTCATTCTTGGGACATGCGGGTTTTTATAGACGTTTCATTAAGGGTTTTAGTGTTATCACCAAACCCTTATGTAACTTGCTATTAAAAGATGTCCCATTTGATTTCACTAACGAGTGTATGCAAGCTTTCACTGTTTTGAAGGAACACTTGGTCAAGGCGCCTATCTTGCAACCACCCGATTGGTCAAAGCCGTTCGAGATAATGTGTGATGCGAGCGACACCACTATTGGTGCAGTTTTGGGTCAACGGGTTGACAAGAAACCGGTGGTTATTTACTATGCAAGCAAAACTTTATCCGAAGCACAACTTAACTACACCACAACCGAGAAGGAATTACTAGCGGTGGTGTATGCTTTGGATAAGTTTCGCTCGTATATTTGGGGAAGCAAGGTAGTGGTTTATTCGGATCATAGTGCGGTCCGGTACTTGATGGAGAAAAAAGATGCGAAGCCGCGTTTGATTCGGTGGGTCTTGTTATTACAAGAGTTTGATCTAGAGATCCGAGACAAGAAGGGAAGCGAGAATGTAGTAGCGGATCATTTGTCTCGGATTCCGGTGGAAGGGACCGACGATGTGAGTGAAATCAATGAAAGTTTCCCCGATGAGCAACTTTTAGCCGTTTCCACTTTTGTTGCACCGTGGTACGCTCATTATGTCAACTATTTAGCCACGGGTGCCATTCCAACTCATTGGACTAAAAAGCGTCGACAACAATTTATGGTCCAAGTGAGGCAATACATTTGGGATGAGCCGGATCTCTTCAAGATCGGACCGGATCAAGTTATACGGAGGTGTGTGCCCGAGACGGAAGTGTTGGAAATCTTAACTCATGCCCATTCGTCCGCTTGCGGGGGTCATTTTAGTGGGCATAAAACAGGCTATCGGGTACTTTCTTGTGGGTTTTATTGGCCCACTATTTTTAAGGATGCAATTGAGTTCGCCCGAAATTGTATAAATTGCCAAAAGATGGGTAGCATATCGAAGAGGGATGAGATGCCATTACAACCAATCTTGGTTGTAGAGATATTTGATGTATGGGGTATAGATTTTATGGGTCCGTTCCCGAATTCGAATGGTTTTCTTTACATTTTGGTGGCGGTGGATTATGTCTCGAAGTGGATTGAGGCTATTGCAACACGAACGAACGACCATTCGGTTGTTTGTAAATTTGTTCAATCCAACATCTTCTCTCGCTTTGGAATCCCGCGGGTTATTATAAGTGATGGTGGTTCACATTTCAAGAACTTCAACTTTGGAAAATTATTGAAAAGGTATAGCGTGAACCATCGAGTTGCCACACCTTACCATCCGCAAACGAGTGGACAAGTTGAAGTGTCCAACCGTCAAATCAAAGAGATCCTCATGAAGACGGTAAGAACGGATAGAAAGGATTGGTCGAGCAAGTTAGATGATGCTTTGTGGGCGTACCGTACGGCCTACAAGACTCCTATTGGCATAACACCTTACCGGATGGTGTATGGTAAGGGTTGTCACTTGCCAATGGAGTTGGCGCATCGGGCACATTGGGCGATCAAGACAGTCAACGCGGATTACGATGAGGCGGGTAAGTTGAGAAAGTTGCAATTAGGCGAGATAGAAGAGATTCGAGATGAGGCGTACGAATGTGCATCGGCTTATAAGGATAAACTAAAGAAAGTGCATGATGCGAAATTGCGCAAGAAAACGTTCGAAGTGGGGCAGAAAGTTTGGTTGTACAACTCACGATTGAAGATGTTCGCGGGCAAGCTTAAAAGCAAATGGATGGGTCCGTATGTTATTCGAAGAGTTGGGCGATTTGGTGATGTAGACATCCAAGACAAGCAAACATTGAAACAACAAACGGTGAACGGTCACCGCTTGAAGCCGTACTTGGAGGGAAATGACATCAACAACTTGGAGCTTGACAAAGCGGGCTACATCTTATGCCCGGTCGATGAGGAACAACCATGAGAGGCCCAGGTTCGGTAGTGTATATAGTAGTATTTTGTTTTATTTGTTTTGTATAGTGTGCACAATTGCCGTATTTCTTCGAAACCCGTGTTTGAAACAAGTGTGGGGATGTTCGGGTCACGAATTGCTCTTACATTGTGTTGAGGACAACACGGGATTTTTGAGGGGGTAGGGTAATTTTTACAAGTTTTTGAAAAAATTAAAAAACATAAAAAAATCGAAAAAAGTTAAAAAAAATCTAAAAAGTTTTACATAAAAACTCGAATTTTGGCGAACCAAAGATGCCCAGTGTTCACCATAAATTACGGTATGGCCGTAATTTACGGTGGTTGTTCAAATGTGTTGGGCTTTACGGTAAAACTCTACTGAGTTACGGCGGAGATTTGATGTTCAGTGTTTACCGTAAATTACGGTCATACCGTAATTTACGGTGGAAGTTGGAAATGTTTGAGGCTTTACGGTAGAAGTCTACTGTGTTACGGTGCAAAATTGATGTTCAGGTCTCACCGTAATTTACGGTGAGACCGTAAATTACGGTACGCAGAAATTTGGTGTCGGTCGTTTGGGGTTCCGCAAATAAGAAAAAAAAAATATAATAAACAACATCACGTGACTTTAACCCCAGCCACACATTCTTTGCATTCCACACTCTTCCATCACCATCATCTCTCTCTCAAACAAACCCAAAAACCTCCATAGTTTCTTCTACCTTCAATCTTTCATAAACCCTTCAATTTTTGTCCAAATCAAGTGAAATTTTGGTCTAACTTGACTAATTTTTCACAAGATTGTTGATTTTGACGAGAGATCTCTGAGAAAACGCACTTTTAGGGCCCGAATTTGAAACCCTAGTTCGAGATTATTTGGGGGTTTTGGAGTTTTCGGTTTCACAAGTACTCTTGCATCTTGAAACAAAGGTATGAAAGCTTATTGTGTATATTTTGGTGCTACATTGTGAAAAGTAAGGGATTTAGGTTACTTGTTCATGCCCACTTGCTTGTTCTTAGATATGAGTATGAAATTGCTTATTTGAACATGGTTTTGGTTGTAGATGTAGGATTTGTGGTTAAAGTAGTGAACTTTTGGGATGTTCTACATTGTAGAGACACCATGCCCAATTTTTGAAAAAATTTTGAGATACTTTTGGTTCACTAACATCTACAACCATGATAACAAGCAAGTGTGGGGATGATTTTGAAGAGAGGGTTTAATTTGGTGTTTGTTTTTGTTGCTTGTCTCATGTGTGTAGGGAATGGCTAAGACAAAGGAACAAGCAGGATCAAGTTCGTCTTCATCAAAAGGCAAAGGCAAACAAAAGGAGCAACCACCAAGAAAAAGGCAATATATGGGTAGGGTTAGTGAAAGCGAAAGTGAAGGCGAAGAAAAGATGGAGTTAGACCCGAGTGAAAAGCCGGTATGGAATTCGGGGTATTTGGATGATCAACCCGAGGTTTGGCAGCCAACACTTTACAATGATTGCATGAATAAATTGAAAAACAAGGCAGCCGCTTTTATTTGTGAGAAAGAAGTTGATGAGCCCCAATTTGGCCAGTTTGGGGTGTTTGCTAAATTTCGCGCTCTAGGTTGGGAAGGGGCGCTTAAATGCTTCGACAAAGACAAGAGTAACCTGTTCATGACGGAGATACAAGAGTGGATGGCAACGCTAAAATGTTACAACTTTAACAAGCCATCACAGATGAAGTTGATCGGAGAGGTACATGGGGTACCGGTGGAGATGTCGTATGATACACTGAAGAGGCTTGGAAAGTATGACAGTCTCCCATCTCGAGAGTACATGGTTCCCACACTTGATGACCTATTGCTTAAACCGGAAAAGCATGTTAGGTGGAACGACATGTTGGCAGCATTGTTTTTACCCGGTAGATATAGTGGTATTCTATACCGGAAGAACTTGAATATAGAAGCTAAATTGCTGCATACAATCTGCCTTCTCAATGTCATTCCAAGAAGGGGAGACAAAGAACAGGTGAGGTACCCGGAGATACCCGTTCTTTATTCGTTGATGCATGGGTCCCCACGTTTCCCGATACGTTACCTTATCATGCACCACTTATGGATCTGCCGGAATAAGTATGGAAGAGACATCGTCCAGTATTGTCGAATAATTACGGGATTGATGAAACAACAGAAAGCGATAACATCCGAAGACCGAGGTTTGACAAAAAGGCACCAGCCTTTTACATTGGATAGGTTGGGGAATGTTTGGACGTATACTCAGTCGGAACGTTATCATAAGTTGAAATCGGAAGGTCAAAGGTGGAGGGCATTAAAATTGGGTGCAAGAGAGTTGTTACCGGGAGAGCCGGATGAGCCGGAAAGTGATGAAGAAGTGGTTCCGAGTGGGAACGAGGATTATGCGGACGAGCCGCATGGTGGTGCAAATGTTGGTCTTGGGGGTTTTGGTGGAGGTCATGGTGGTATGTTCTACGACTATGCGCAGCAATCTTATGAGCCGGGGTGGGCTTATAGTGGTTCAATGCAAGAGGTGATCGAAAGTCAACGTCCTCCGGCGTCTATTTTTGATACATGGTCGGGGTCGGAGAGGTCGCTATTTGATCAGAACACGCGGAATAGCGCCAGTATGGAGCGGGCGTTAAAACATAGTTTCGATCGCCAAGAGGCGTGGAACCGTACCTTCGCATACTCTCGAGAGGTGGATACTAATAATAGATATCATGATGATCAAGCGAGGCGAATGCATGCGGATTGGCATGCCGGAAGGCCTGTTGTTGAGGATCCACAACATGTGGACTATGCCTCATTGCCGCCTTATGATGGTAGCATTTCATATCTGACTCCACCACTCCACCATTCTCAGTGGCTTGACCCAAGGCAACAGGAGGGAGCGCAACAACAAGCGGGGAGTAGCAGCGGCGCATTCGGATTTGGAGAGGGGAATGATATGATGTCATCCATCTTTGGACCTCCAGGACCGCGCTACTATTAATCAGGTGGTATTCTCTCTTGTGTATAGTTTGTACATATTTGTTGGTTTTATGTTGGTTATGGTTGGGAGGATGGGTGGTGTTTGATTATGTGGTTGATTGTTGGGTTGGTGTTTGTTGGTGGTGTCATGTTTAAAAAAGAAGAAAAAAAAACATAAAAAAAAATATAAAATGAAAAATACAAAAAGAAATTTGGGGTTTGAGAAAAAAGCTTTTGTTGATGTTGATTGAGTTAGTGATCAAGCCTCCCAAAGCCATACATTGGGGTCAATGTATCCCAAGTGTGGGGATGGGGGGAATTTTTGGAGTTTTTGAAAATTTTGAGCCAAGCGAAATAATGTGAAATTTTGAACGCCCTAACTTAACCCCAAGTTGATGCACCGGCAACCCTTGATACCTTTTTCGTTCTTGGTGAGAGTTGTAGCCACACTTGTACATAAATAATTGTCTTTGATGAGAGTGGCTACGGGTGGGGGTGCATTAGAACTTGTGCTTGAATGCGATTTGAGTCCTTAGTTAGACATGAATGTAGAAAGGATAAGGGCATTTAGGTAGCCTCGTCGTTGGTGTGAGCGAGTGTGGGATTTGGGGGGTTGGACCTCATAAGTATATATATGAGCATGGTAGTGAGAGGGGCGGGGGTTTGGACATTTAGTTGCCCATTTTGTGCCTTTAAAGCTTATCATTTGTTCCCCCTAGCTACTTACTTAAAATTTACCCAAATTTGACCCGGTCTTATAGTGTTAGTGATAGTATTAGTAGTTTTGCTAGTGTGAAGTAGATATGGTTAATGCGTTTTCGTATGGTTGTTTTCTTAAAAAAAAAAACAAGAGAAAAGCAATGAAAAAAAAAAGAAAAAGAAAGGAAAAAAAAGGGGCTTAATTGTCTTGTATATAGTAGTTTGTTTGTTTGTTTGTTAGTTTGTTTTTGTTCGTAATAAAAAGACTGGGTCGAATTTTCGCTACTTCATATATATTCCATTCCCTACCTATACACCTAGCCGCGTTACAACCTTGAAGTCCCTTTGATTTACATTCATGTTTGACCCATTTTAGGAGAATGATCGATTTAGGTACAAGCTTATGATTGCGCAACCACCCGTTTGCCTAGTGTGTGTCTAGCTTATCTTTGCTAGTTTTCACTTGTAGCCGAGAGGAGAGAATTTGAGAGGGGTGCATTGCTTGGGTGTTAAAAAGGGGTTGGTAAAGAGATTGCATGCTTTGCTTGGTTTAATTTGATCACTTGTTTTGAAATCGTTTTGATGAGTTGCTTGGGACAAGCAACGGTTAAGTGTGGGGATGTGACGGGTGGTCCTTTGGACAACCCTTAAGCATGTTAAAAGATGAAATAATCCTCCACTTAATCGTGTAATTATCTTGAATTAGATAACTACCGTTGCTTATGTTTCAGGTGCATTTCGGGGGCTAAAAGATGGATTAAATGCAGCTTTGGAGGCTTTGGTGATGAACGGGTCGAGCGTGGAACAAGGGATGAAAGAAAGAAGAACATTCAGGTCATCACCGTAAATTACGGTCCCGTCGTAATTTACGGTGGACCTGAAAATCAATTGGTTCCCACCGTAGCACAGACTATTCCCACCGTAACACTTTCATGTTCACCGTAAATTACGGTGATGCCGTAATTTACGGTGGAGTCTGCGAGAAAACTTGTAACTGCCACTTTTAAGTTAGTTTTGGGGTGTCTTTTCATTATTCTTTATCATTGGACGGTTTTGGATCATCATTGGGGCGATTTTTGGCTGCTTGCTTGGTTTGTGAATAATTCTTATCATCCGGTTTGTATTTTCGATTTGTATGAACATTGGTTTGATTATGATGATGATTCACCGAGCCATGTCCGGCTAAACTCTTCGGTGATCATCTTAGGTGAATGTTTCTTGAACTTTTGTGTGTTTTAATTCTGAATTTCTAGAATGATAACTTGCGTTGCTTGAATATCATGGTGTATGTTTGATTGCTTGTAACTTGTTAATCGATATTGCAATTTCTAGTCTTAATCGTACGTTCTTGGTGCCGTTGGCAATCGAGATATCACGGGAAGGGTTAGGGTTGGTTATTGATTAATTGGTCATCGGGAAACAACCTCGCGTTTATATAATCCGAGTACTTTGTTCCCTTTTATCACTTCAATCATCTATACACGAGTTATGTCTATGTAACTCTTTCTAGTTGGAATTACACACAATTGTTTAAAGAAACTGAAACCTAAGGTGATCATTGTTCTCTCCTAATTTGTTTTACAACCAACTTTGATTTGAATTAGTTTTTAATTTAGTTTTCTAAATCAACAATCCAAACTCTTGAATTTTAATTTCTGCAATTTAGTCTAATATTAGTTTAAGTACAAAGCTATACAATCAACACGTCTTCCACATACTCCCTGAGTTCGATACCCTACTACCACTATCTATAGATATTTGGGGATTAAATTTGCGTGACCCACGACATCACGTCACTGACCACTCAAGAAGCCGAACTCATTCCAGACGTGACAGTGGGTACGTTCTTAGTACATAACGTCTATGCAAAAGTATTATTTGATTCTGGTGCAAACCAAAGTTTCATTAGTATTGCATTCTGTCAAGCTCTTAACTTACCTCTAAATACCCTTAGGCAGATCTTTACTATTGAAACGACAGATGGAAATTCTGTCAACATAGACAAGGTTTTGCAAGAAGTAAAGATAGAATTGTTAGGTCATAAGTTTCCTGCAAACCTGTTACCTATGAATTTAGCCGGATTCGATGTAGTGTTAGGAATGGATTGGTTAATAGCCAACCATGCTCGAATCCTGTGTGATAAGAATTCCGTAGAAATCCGTACCCCCACAGGAGAAATAATTCTAATTACAGGAGATAGACCTCGAAAGCCACTAAAATTCATTTCAGTAATGAAATTGGCTAGTTATTCAAGGAAACAAGAAATGGTGTATATGATTTCTGTAATCATTAACACTAAAAGTAAGGAACTCCAGGACATCCCTATAGTTTCAGAATACCCAGATGTTTTTCCTGAAGAATTACCTGGTTTACCACCTGATAGGGAAGTAGAGTTTAGAATTCATTTAATTCCAGGTACTACACCAATAGCTAAGACACCTTATCGATTAGCACCTACTGAAATCCTAGAATTGAAAAAGCAGTTAGATGAATTACTAAGCAAAGGATTTATACAACCTAGTTCATCCCCTTGGGGTGCACCAGTGTTGTTTGTGAAAAAGAAAGATGGATCAATGAGAATGTGTATCGATTATAGGGAATTGAATAAGGTTACAATTAAGAATCGATACCCATTACCTAGGATTGATGATCTTTTTGATCAATTGCAAGGAGCTAGGTATTTTTCTAAAATAGACTTAAGATCTGGATATCACCAATTGAAAATACAAGAGGAGGACATACCTAAAACTGCTTTCAGAACTAGGTATGGTCATTATGAGTTTACAGTCATGCCCTTTGGATTAACAAATGCTCCAGTCGCATTTATGGACATGATGAGTAGGATCTGTAAACCATACTTGGATAAATTTGTGATCGTTTTCATTGACGATATACTCATTTATTCCAAAAGTCAGGAGGAACATTGTAAGCACTTACATGCACTCTTAACTTTGTTAAGAAAGGAAAAGCTTTATGCCAAATTCTCGAAGTGTGAATTCTGGCTACAAGAAGTGCAATTTTTAGGTCATATGGTGAATCACGAAGGAATTCACGTAGATCCTGTTAAAATAGAAGCAATCACGAATTGGAAAGCTCCACGAATGGCTATGGAAGTTAGAAGTTTTCTAGGATTAGCTGGATATTATAGACGATTTATTAAAGATTTCTCTAGGATAGCTGTACCTTTAACTAAGCTAACCTGTAAAGCCGTTAAGTTTGAATGGGGATCTAGACAAGAGGAAGCTTTTAGGATTCTAAAGCACAAATTGACAAATGCTCCAATTTTAGCTTTACCCGAAGGAACCGAGGATTTTGAAGTATATTGTGATGCTTCAAAATTAGGATATGGATGTGTGTTGATGCAACGCAAGAAGGTAATTGCGTATGCCTCTAGGCAATTGAAAAAGCACGAAGAAAATTATACAACTCATGACCTAGAATTAGGAGCCATAATTTTTGCCTTTAAGATTTGGAGACATTATCTGTATGGAAGTAAGTTTACTATCTATACGGACCATAAAAGTTTAAGGTATATATTTGGGCAAAAAGAGTTAAATATGAGGCAAAGAAGGTGGATGGAAATCCTAAGTGATTACGATTGTGATATTCAATATCACGAAGGAAAGGCAAACGTAGTCGCAGACGCCTTAAGTCGTAAGTATCATGAAAAGCAAAAGCGAGTCCGTGCTCTTAGGTTAAATCTACAATTAGATTTAATGGAACAATTGAAGAAGATTCAGGGAACGGCAATCAAGGACGATGCCGAAGGAATGAAAGGTTACCTAAAGGAATTAGAACAAGGAAAAGATGGAATTTGGAGATTCCACAAGAAACGAATTTGGGTACCTAAGCAAGGAGAATTAAGAAATAAGATTTTAGAAGAATCTCATAAATCAAGGTATACTGTACATCTAGGAAATAATAAGATGTACCAAGATTTAAGAAATAATTTTTGGTGGATAGGAATGAAAAAGGATATAGCCGAATACGTATCTAAGTGTTTAACCTGTTCACAAGTTAAAGCCGAACATCAGAAACCTTCAGGACTACTACAACAGTTAGAAATGCCTGTATGGAAATGGGAACTCATAACAATGGATTTTGTTACTAAGTTACCCAAAACCAGAAAAGGTAATGATGCTATTTGGGTAATTGTGGATCGATTAACCAAATCAGCTCATTTTCTACCAATGAAGGAAACCTTTAGCATGGAAAGGTTAGCCAAGTTGTATGTAGATGAAGTAGTATCCTTACATGGAGTCCCACTCTCCATTGTATCGGATAGAGATAGTCGTTTCACTTCCCGTTTCTGGACAAGGTTCCAAGAAGCAATGGGAACTCGACTTAATTTGAGTACCGCATATCATCCTCAAACGGACGGACAAAGTGAAAGGACAATACAAACCCTGGAAGACATGCTCCGAGCATGTGTAATTGACTTTGGTGGTAATTGGGATAGCCATTTACCATCAACTGAATTCTCCTATAACAATAGTTATCATTCGAGCATCGAAGCTGCTCCATTCGAAGCACTGTATGGACGCAAGTGCAGAACTCCCGTTTGTTGGGCAGAGATAGGAGAAAGTCAGTTATCAGGTCCAGAGATTGTGCAAGAAACTACTGACAAGATATCACAAATCAAGGAAAGACTGAAGACTGCTAGAGATCGTCAGAAGAGCTATGCAGACAATCGCCGCAAGCCGTTAGAATTCCAAGTCGGAGACAAAGTACTATTAAAAGTATCTCCTTGGAAAGGAGTAGTACGATTTGGTAAGAAAGGAAAACTGAGTCCAAGATATGTCGAACCATTCCCAGTGATCCAACGAATCGGACCAGTAGCTTATCGTTTACAACTACCAGAAGAGTTAGCTGGAATACATGATGTGTTTCATGTATCCAATCTCAAGAAATGTTTATCAGACGAATCCCTGGTAGTACCTCTTCAAGATATAGAGGTAAATGAAAAACTGAAATTCGTAGAGAAACCTTTACAAATAGAAGATCGGAAAATCAAGTTTCTCAAACACAAACGACTAGTGCTAGTAAAAGTCAAATGGGAATCCAAGAGAGGACCAGAATATACTTGGGAACTAGAATCAGAGATGAAGCGAATGTACCCTCATCTATTTCAGTAAATCTCGAGGACGAGATTTTTCTCAAGGTGGGGAGGATGTTACAACTATCACTAAAACCAATAATTAGGACGATAATTAGTCAATAAGAAAACCTTAATTGAGACACCCAAGTAATTCTGCACTAGCCCTAAAATTTTCAGAATGATCGGAATCAGGATCAGGGCCCCTAAAACTCGAGGGGGGCAAACCCTAGTTGATAATTATCTAAAATAAAACGTTGCAAACTTCTGATTGGTCAATTGTTTTGATTCACCAAGGCTAGTCCCGAGCTAGGCAGCCTATGAATTAGACTGCTTAGCTTACGGACCGTAAGGGCCAGGGCATACGGTCCGTAAGGGAGCCCCAAAAATTGCTATAAATAGCCGACATTGGCACTTAACTGTTGAAGTTGAAACGACGTAAATTGTCCCTGTGTACGTCGAATTATAGCTGTAATACCACAATAAACACACACACGATCACGAGGTGCTGCCGCAATCAGGGTAATAACTCGATCGCTATTACGATTCAACGTCCGATCGATTATAACTATCCAATGATTGTCCGAGTGCTGCTCAAATTGAGCTTATACTTTGTTATTCATTGTGATTTCAACTTGAATGTTTGAGTGCTGTTCGAATTCGGACTATGCTCTGTCATTCGTTGTGAATCCATTGAATCGTTAAGTATCGCACTTGATAATTGTTGTGAGGGTTTAATCTCGTGAATTGACGTAACTGCTGAATGTATATAACTATAAATTAGCTGAAAATCACAAACACCCATAGATCTATACCTTAAGCTACCTTTAATTATTAAAAGAAAAACTCGACTATCGTTTTTTTCTTAAGAAAATCACAAACACCCTCTTGTATACGTTTTTAAGAAAACACCCTTTTAAGAAAACCACAAATGTAAAAAACGAAATGGATAAATATGTAACTTTTTAAAGTTTTAGTAAAAATAAAAAGAATTGTGAAAGAAAAAAAAAGAATACGTTTAAAAAAACGAAAAAAAGAACTAACTAGCAAAATGTAAAAAAAGAATTGTGAAAAAGCCACAAAAACTAGTAAAAATGGATAAATATTTAAATTTTAAGATTTTAGTAAAATAAGGGTAAAATAGTCATTGCATAAAAAACGAAAAAAAACTAACTAGCAAAATGTAAAAAGAATTGTGAAAAAGTCACAAAACTAGTAAAAATGGATAAATATTTAAATTTTTAAGGTTTTAGTAAAAATAAGGGTAAAATAGTTATTGCATAATTTATATTTAATTATATAAATCAAAATGGGTAAATTTGCAATTTTATTAGTTAAGGAATGTGATATATGCAATTTTAGTTTTAAGTTGGATAAATACGCAATTAATAAGTATTTTAAGGGGAAATATGCAACTAACCCTTTTTTTATCGTTGGCCTAGCTGGAATAAGAAAAAAAAATTATTTACTCTTTATTAACACATTTTTAACCACAGGTTTTTACACTAGATCACAATTCATCCTTACACTTTTTTCAAAGAATTGAATCCAAACAACCCAAAAACTACGAACAATCCATTTTAATCACATGTATATCCATAATTCTATCTTACATTTTTCACCCCTTAATTATCATTTACCACTTAGAACCAAAACCCGAATGCTTACCAACAATCCCAACAATCACAATTAGTCGAACCCAAGGCCATGCCCCAATCCAAGAAGATGAAACTAAGGGGGTGTTTGGCCTAGCTTTTTTTATCTAAGCTTATAGCTTTTTTAGCTTATTTTTATAAAATAAGCACTAATGAGTGTTTGGCTTAGCTTTTTAAGCTTATGCTTATTAGCTTATATAAGCTAATTCTAAGAAGCTTATAGGAAGATGGTTATTTAGCTTATTTGAATAAGCTAATTTGAAGAAGATGGTTTTTTACTCAATTGCCCTCAAATGATACACACAATGATATTATATCTTTTCCCATAATACAAGCTCGTGAAAATTTCATGGTTTCAAAGAGCTTATCAACTTGTAGAATATAAGTTAATCCAAACACTTAAAAGTAGCTTATCAAATGAAAGAAAATAAACATAAGCTACTTTAAAATATAAGCATAAGCCAAAAAATAAAAGCTAGGCCAAACACCCCCTAAGGCCATTCGTTAGACCCAATCGGAACCCTATAAAAGAAAAGAAAAAAGCTTACAAAACAAAGCAGAAGAATCGTCCGGTAAGGCAGCTAGTATATGGTGGAGTTCGACAAGTAAGAAGATTTATCAAGCGCTTGGGTTGATATTTCGTAGGAAACCAATAAAGGTTATATTTTTTTATATACGTATCTTCTAAAAAATAAGTTTCATATAAATATTTATTTATTTATTTACCATTACCTATGTTTTCTATAATGTACGTAATGCATAAACCAGTCTGTTACGAATGTAAAGTCAAAGGGTTAAAATGTAATATTATTTGTAAGCCTAAAGTGCTAAACAGGGGATTAATGAGGAACTAGAATGGTAAATGTTTGGTTAGTTAGTTGTTAGAAGGTAGTTGGTAGTTAGTGAGTATAATAACAAGATGTAACAGCTTAATAACTAGCTTGGTGATAATGAAATCTTTCCTTTCTCTTTAGATTCTCTCTTCATTCTTACCAAGGGTATCAGAGCTGTTCAATCCTTGGACACTCTTGTGCTGAAAAACTTCGATAATTCGTTCAATTCAGTAGCAAATTGTTCCAATTCAGTTGGAACTCGGTATAATCGGTTCAATTCAAATGAAATTGATCAATTGTTCGTTCAATTTCAGTTCATTTCAATTCAATTTTGATCATTCTTTCGATCAGAATCATTCAACAATGGCTACGAGGAATCAATCGATAGAACAAAGACTCAATGATCATGATGTCAATTTTGCTAGATAGGAAACAAAAATCGACTCGAATCAAGAAGCATTGATGCAATTAATTCAGTCCATGAAGGACAGTCTTCCTAATCCACATCAACATCAGCATGATGAATTGCCAAACCAGGAGTTTCAGCAACATCAATACCAGGGGTTCAACCGTTTGGGCAAGATTGAATTCCCAAGATTCAATGGTACATACGTGGAAGGATGGTTGTGCAAGGTAGAGCACTTCTTTTCTGTTGACAACACTCCTGAGCATGCTAAGGTTAGACTTGCTATTATTCATCTTGAGGAAGTTGCTTTGCTATGGCATCAATCATTTGTTAGATCAAAAGGGGGAAATATTGATGGCATACCTTGGTTTGAGTATAGGGTTCAATAGCTAACAGATTTGCCATCATAATGGGTCAAAATGCTATGAGTTCTTTAGCCTCTATTACACAAACAGGAACTGTACAAGAGTTGTGTCAAGAGTTTGATTTAACATTAACTCGGGTATCTCTTTGTGAGGAATATGCAATTAGCCTATTCTTGAAAGCACTTAAACCAGAAATTGGTAATCCTCTAAAACTTCTTCGAATTTTTAGTTTACCTGAGGCATATATGTTGGCTAGACAACAAGATGAAAATCTCAAACTTCTTGCATCATATTCCTATTCAAAACCTTCCTATAAACCTTACAAGCCTAATGATTCAAGTTCTAAGCCAGTTTACAATCCTACACCACTTACTTCCACTAGTTTGCCCCTTCTCCCTGCACTGTAACAACTGTCACTAAAACCAATAATTAGGACGATAATTAGTCAATAAGAAAACCTTAATTGAGACACCCAAGTAATTCTGCACTAGCCCTAAAATTTTCAGAATGATCGGAATCAGGATCAGGGCCCCTAAAACTCGAGGGGGGCAAACCCTAGTTGATAATTATCTAAAATAAAACGTTGCATACTTCTGATTGGTCAATTGTTTTGATTCACCAAGGCTAGTCCCGAGCTAGGCAGCCTATGAATTAGACTGCTTAGCTTACGGACCGTAAGGGTCAGGGCATACGGTCCGTAAGGGAGCCCCAAAAATTGCTATAAATAGCCGACATTGGCACTTAACTGTTGAAGTTGAAACGACGTAAATTGTCCCTGTGTACGTCGAATTATAGCTGTAATACCACAATAAACACACACACGATCACGAGATGCTGCCGCAATCAGGGTAATAACTCGATCGCTATTACGATTCGACGTCCGATCGATTATAACTATCCAACGATTTTCCGAGTGCTGCTCAAATTGAGCTTATACTTTGTTATTCATTGTGATTTCAACTTGAATGTTTGAGTGCTGTTCGAATTCGGACTATGCTCTGTCATTCGTTGTGAATCCATTGAATCGTTAAGTATCGCACTTGATAATCGTTGTGAGGGTTTAATCTCGTGAATTGACGTAACTGCTGAATTAGTTACTAATCCCGTTTGTGTGTGTGCATTGTTATTTAAATTAGGTTAGCAGGCTAATCAGTAAAGCTTATACTCTGCTCGTAAATCTGCAATGTGAGTCATTCCTCTTTTATAAACTCTTTTCTCACAGTTTGTGAGTCAACTGTTTTACAAAACTCCAAGTTATTTTCAAAGTTATAATTACAGGGATTAAGTCTTTGTAATCACCATATTACAGCCGGTATGTGGGGTTTTGTATACATTACTTATTTCCCGTCACACTTGGACAAACGGGTGGCCAAGGGGTGATCTGACCACAGTCACAGACACCATTGGACAAATGGGCTAGCCAATGGATGGTCGAGTGACAAATACTGTGGGTAGTTGGTTTGATATCAGAAACATTGTAATTCCCCTTAATACTGTAGATTATAACAAATGTGTCGTTTTCAGTAAAATGAATGATTCACTCAGTATTTCCCCGCTGACAAAACCTTTTTCAAACATGTTTCAGGTGATCTGGTATGAGCAAAGAAAAGTGCCGTGGAGCACTCCCAGCTTAGAAAAGTGGCTCAATGTAAATAAACAAATGAACATGTTTTGAAAATAAAGATTTCCCTGAGAAATCACATTATTGTAAATTTCGGGAATTTATCCTTAAATTATAAAACGAGTAGTTTAAATTATTGAAAGATCCTGTTTTAAAAAGACTTCCGCTGTCGCCTAAATTAAATACCACGGGATTCCTGTCCCGCGGCTCCTGAAACGAGTCAAACCGGGTCGGGGGCCGTGACAGGGAAAAGGTGGTATCAGAGCCACTGTTTTAAGCTTACTGATTAAGCTCACTGTTCTAGTTAATTTAAGTTTATTGAAAATTTTATTTGTCATTCTGTGAATATATGCTTATTAACTGATTAATTGTTAAAATTACAGTATGGGTAAACAAAAGATTTCTGCTATCTATCACAAATTAGATAGTACACCTAAAGAACAGGGAACCTCTTCCTCCAAATCTCCCATCGAGTTAGAGGAAGGAATCTTTGTTCGTAAGGCAAATTATGAAAATCCACTTACACCGGAGAAAAGAAATTTGATTATTAAGAAGGGTCAAGAGAAAAAGAAACCCCAAACCAAGAGAGTAAGGTTTAACCCAGAAATCCAGGAAATTAGCAGTAATCCACCAGGGGAAAATAACTTAGATGAAAAATGGGCAAATCTGTATCTGCTCGCTACTATAGCAGAAAATGCAAATCTTTAAACTTTAAATCTAGAAATATTTACTTCCCAGTAAATAAATAAATAGATCTGAGTGTGTTCTGTTTGCTGTTATGTTGTTCAAATTGGTGTGCAATAAAAATGTTTATTTGTTAAGCTTTGTTCCAAAGTTTTAACTTAGCATTTTGTGCATTTTGCATATATGCCGTACAGCATGAATGAGATGTCGGAAGCATTTCAGAACCTCAACCTCTATCCTGTACCAATTGAAGTCTCCCACAACTTCACTGGTTACGTTGCTGACATAGAGGAACCGCTAGAATTCCAAGCTCCACCGCTGGAAAAAGCAAAACCTAAAAAGAAGAGAAGATATGTAGGGTGGCGAAAAGTGCGCAGAAGGAAACCTAGGAGAATCCCTAAAATAGAAAATCATGTGAGTGTGAGCAAGGGAAAAGAAATAGAAACCGGAGAAAGTTCCAAACCAGCAGAAATAGGGATAGACCTAAAGCAAAAGGGAATAGAGATCGGAGAAAGCTCTAAACAGTCTGAGGAAATCACATTCCAGGACGAAATAGACTGCCTACTGGATAATTGTGATGTTCTAGAGCCTATCAACGATAATCTCTTCTCTTATCCTGCTACAGCCCAATTCCCAATAAACCTAGGACCAGCTATTCCAGACCCACTAGTTCACACCCGACCATTAGGCCAAATGGAGGAATGGTGGACCAATGACTGGCAATTTCAAAATATAGTTAATAGTCCCTATAGTTTTCTCCCACAGTTTGATCCAGAACCTATCCCTAATCCGCCAATGAGCTATGAAAATTTAGCTGAACTACGTCAGTTTGGTGAAGAACTGATAGGCACCGGGAATAGGATCCGGTAAATGGGGGAGCAGATTTCTTGGAAGTACGACGAGAGGGAGCGTCGTTACTGAAACTGCCAGCGAACCAAAAGATAGGAGGGGTTTGGAGAAGTTTGTTTGTATTATAACTAATATAGTAAAACTGATTCTGTAAAATGGGCAATAAAACACTGTAAGATAAAAAGTGTGTATTGAAGCAGGTATAAGATATAAAACAAAACAGAAGTCGAGGCATCGACAATTTTGGCTATGTTTGCATGTTATAATGATCTGTGTATTTATCTGTGATTTTGGTATTAATAATTAGACACTAATAATTTCTATTAAAACTAATTAGCAGATGGAAAACGCTAATAATGAACCAGTTAATGAAGTAAATCAGTCTGAGCAAAATCAGGAAGATCAATATATAACTAGACAAGATATTGAGCACTTTATTGCTCAAGGGATAGCCAATGCTATTCCAGAAATTGTGGCTGCTGTTCAGAAACTTGCTGAACCATAATTAATTCCTAGTAAACGTACTCCGGAAGATAACGGCAGTAACAGCATAAATGGAGGCGGCAATCATAACGATCATGATCCGCAACAGGCCCCACTCCCTAAGAAAATGAAAGCTGCAACGCCTGGTTGCACTTACAAGGAATTTCTTGCCTGTAAACCCGCAGAATTTGCAGGTAATGAAGGGGCAACTGCAACACTGCGTTGGTTAGAGAAAACCGAGGCAGTAATTGCAATAAGTAAATGTGCTGAAGAAGATCAAGTGATGTATGCATCAAACTTGTTCAAAGAAGGGGCGCTAGAATGGTGGAACACGGTGCTACAAGCAAAAGGAAGAAGGGTTGCCTATGCGATGAATTGGGAAGAATTTAAGGGTCTTGTCGAAAGAAAATTTTGTCCCGAATACGAGAAGGAACAAATGGCAAACAAGTTCCTGAGCCAACGTATGATAGGTGTAGACTGTCGAGGATATACTTCGACATTCTTCGAATATGCGAGAGTGGTACCTTCCCTGGCTTCGCCAGAACCGGTACTTATTTCCCATTATATTTGGGGATTAATTGGAGAAATCCGTAACATCGTTAAAGCTGCGAGACCACGCACGATTGACGATGCTGTGGAATTAGCTAATACCTTAACCGATGAACTAGTCCGCACCAGAGAGGAAGATCGCAAGAAGGAATTGGCTCAGAAGATTACCCAAGGATTTCGTGTGGGTAATAATAGCAATAAGTTCAAGAAAAGGGGAACCGGGCAATACTCATCACCTCCTTTCTGCAGAAATTGCAAAAAGAAACACTATGGACAGTGCAATATATTTTGCAACTTCTGCAAGGCAAGAGGACATCGTGAAGAAGACTGTAGAAGGAAAACAAGAATTTGTTATAACTGCAGAGAAACGGGACATTTCCAGTCTGAATGTCCTAAGTTAGCTAAACCAGCAGACAGTAGAGCTAAAACAACTGAAGGAACTACTAAGAAAAATGCACGAGCATTCCAGCTGACTGACGGGTGGTCCTTTGGACAACCCTTAAGCATGTTAAAAGATGAAATAATCCTCCACTTAATCGTGTAATTATCTTGAATTAGATAACTATCGTTGCTTATGTTTCAGGTGCATTTCGGGGGCTAAAAGATGGATTAAATGCAGCTTTGGAGGCTTTGGTGATGAACGGGTCGAGCGTGGAACAAGAGACGAAAGAAAGAAGAACATTCAGGTCATCACCGTAAATTACGGTCCCGCCGTAATTTACGGTGGACCTGAAAATCAATTGGTTCCCACCGTAGCACAGACTATTCCCACCGTAACACTTTCATGTTCACCGTAAATTACGGTGATGCCGTAATTTACGGTGGAGTCTGCGAGAAAACTTGTAACTGCCACTTTTAAGTTAGTTTTGGGGTGTCTTTTCATTATTCCTTATCATTGGACGGTTTTGGATCATCATTGGGGCGATTTTTGGCTGCTTGCTTGGTTTGTGAACAATTCTTATCATCCGGTTTGTATTTTCGATTTGTATGAACATTGGTTTGATTATGATGATGATTCACCGAGCCATGTCCGGCTAAACTCTTCGGTGATCATCTTAGGTGAATGTTTCTTGAACTTTTGTGTGTTTTAATTCTGAATTTCTAGAATGATAACTTGCGTTGCTTGAATATCATGGTGTATGTTTGATTGCTTGTAACTTGTTAATCGATATTGCAATTTCTAGTCTTAATCGTACGTTCTTGGTGCCGTTGGCAATCGAGATATCACGGGAAGGGTTAGGGTTGGTTATTGATTAATTGGTCATCGGGAAACAACCTCGCATTTATATAATCCGAGTACTTTGTTCCCTTTTATCACTTCAATCATCTATACACGAGTTATGTCTATGTAACTCTTTCTAGTTGGAATTACACACAATTGTTTAAAGAAACTGAAACCTAAGGTGATCATTGTTCTCTCCTAATTTGTTTTACAACCAACTTTGATTTGAATTAGTTTTTAATTTAGTTTTCTAAATCAACAATCCAAACTCTTGAATTTTAATTTCTGCAATTTAGTCTAATATTAGTTTAAGTACAAAGCTATACAATCAACACGTCTTCCACATACTTCCTGAGTTCGATACCCTACTACCACTATCTATAGATATCTGGGGATTAAATTTGCGTGACCCACGACATCACGTCAAATTTTGGCGCCGTTGCCGGGGAGTAGTGCGCAACGTGTGTTAGTTTAATAGTTTTGTTTGTTATTTTCGGGTTTACGTTGGTTGTGTTTAGTGTGCAGGTACTTTAGGTGTATGCATACTAGAGGCTCTCACAGGTCATCACCACTATCGTTTGATCCGGAAATTGAAAGAACGCGAAGACAAAACCGAGTTTTAGTGCGAGAAAACAAAATCATTGGTTCACCCACTTCACCCATCACACCGAGAAACATCATGGCTGATTCCCAAATTCCACCTACAACGGGTCAATCATCCTCAACCTTTATACCTACTTCTACCCAACCATCACCAAACACCACACTACCTAATACCACCGCTGAATTCACACCATCCAATGTCACCCAACCAATTACCACTCAAACTGAGCCTACCATCACCTACAATCCATCCACCACCATCCCACCATTATCTCATTTCTTTCCCCCAACTACGGGTCAATCAACATCCACCTTTTCAATTGCACCAAATTCAACTATTGTGCATACTACCTCATCATTTAGACCACAACAATCGGGTTTCCAGTATTCAACCATCCCATTTGGGCAAACTTCGGGAATTCAAGGAGATGGTTATGATGAGGGATTTGAAGATTTTGAGGGGTATGATGATGATGGGTACGGCTATGGAGGTTATGGTGATCAAGGGGAGTTTGGGTATGTGCAAAGTCAATCTCAAGGGATGGCAAGTGTTGGTGGAATGCCACAACAACAAATTATACCACAACACATTCGGCCAAGACCACAAGGGCCACCAATACAACAACCTATTCCATTGCAACAAGTCCGGCCGCAACATGTACAACAACAATTTCAAAGACCACCTCAACGCCCACTGATGCGACAACAACAGTTTCAACAACCAATCGCACCACAAGGGCAAGTACCAAGGCCAAATGGTCCTATTATGCCAAGAGGTAGGTATGGTGTACCAAGGAGACACCTTAGAGAAAATGTGAGGGGCATTGAAGCACATTTTCGGCCGGTAAGAACCAACTCTTTGCAAAGTTTACCAAAGTACAAGGGGTTGGCAAATGAGGAGCCTTATTTTCATTTAGAGGCTTATGACTCAATTTGCAATACTCTTGGGAGTCAAGGGTTTTCAGCTGACGATATCAAATTGGTTTTGTTCCAATTTTCTTTGGAAGAGAAGGCTAAAAAATGGTTCTACACATTACCTTCGGCATCAATATATACATGGGGGGAGATGCAACAAACATTCTTGGATGAGTTTTACACCGCCCAAAAGACCAACGATGCAAGGAAGGGATTGAGAAGCTTTCAACAACAACATGGTGAGATGTTTCATGAGGCGTTTGAGCGCTTCAATATGATGATTAAAAATTGCCCTCACCATGGGATTGAATTGTGGGAGTTGATGAATGCCTTTCATGAGGGGTTGAGTGCCGAAGACGCACGTGATTTGATGTCTATCACCGGTGGGACTTTTGGAACAAACTATGAGAATGAAGATTGGGAGTTCTTGGAAAGCATGGCAACTACATCAAAGAGGAAAGCTCAAGCCTCAAGAAGAGCCCGACCGACCACTAACCGACCGCAAGTGCACGCCATAGATGATGGTAATGTTCAAACCACTAACCAAAATTATGATGTTTGTGCTTTGTGTAATGAGATAGGTCATGCGGCTGAAAATTGCCAAGGGATGTTGGAAGGGCAATACGAGGAGGTCCATGCGGTTCAAGGTCAAGGTCAAGGAGGAGGTGGTAGGAACTACAACAACATGAATTCTAATACCTACCACCCCGGATTGAGGAACCACCCGAACTTTAGATATGGGAACCCTTCAAATCAAGCAAACCCAAATTTTCAAGGTAGCCAAGGTAATTTTGGTTCACGGCCATCTTACAATAACCAAGGTGGGTACCGAGGCGGAAATAACCAAGGTTATCAAAAACAATACCAAACGGGTCAAGAACAAGGGGGGTCTTCGGGTGGAAACGAGGTGATGGAGATGCTTAAGAGCATGCAATTGGAGATGCAAAAACGGAACCAACTTGATGAAGTGCGAATGCAAAAAGATGAGGTTCGTGATAAAAGCATCCAATCACTAACAACCCAAATGGGTCAATTAGCAACCGAGGTGGCGGAATTGAAGAAAGGTAAGGGTCAACTTCCAAGCGACACTAAGGTAAACCCTTCACATGGTTCGTCACGAGGTAACGTTAATATTAATCATGTTAGTGTTTTAAGAAGTGGGAAAGAATTTAAGGCCAATTTGTCACCTGAATTGGTTGAGGGGGTGGTTGAGGATATCACGGGAATTGAAAGTGATGATGAACTTTCACCGGTTAAACCAAAAGAAACAACTGTTAACAAACCGGGTTTGGGTGAAAGTGAAAAGAATGAAAAAGTTGAGGGTGAACCGAGTCAAGTTCCATTTCCATCGGCCCTACTTGACCCGGGAAAGAAAAATTTTATTGTGTCGAGAGGTCCTCAAAAAGAGGAGATGTGGGATATGTTCAAACAAGTAAAAATAAATCTCCCACTCCTCGATGCAATAAAACAAGTCCCCGCTTATGCAAAATTCTTAAAAGAATTATGTACACAAAAAAGGCAAAACAAGAAGAAAGTGCCTAAGCGGGTGGATTTGACCGGGCAAGTAAGTGCGGTGTTGAATGGGGAGCTTCCTCCTAAGCTCCAAGATCCGGGCACGCCATTGATTAATGTACAAGTTGGTAATTTTCAAATGGCTAAGGCGTTGCTAGATCTCGGAGCCGGAGTTAGCATTTTACCGGGGGGCTTATATGACCAATATGACTTTGGTCCATTAGCAAGGGTGGAGACGACGGTTGTTTTGGCCGACTTGTCTCATAAGTTGCCTCGGGGTATGGTTCAAAACGTAATTGTAAAAATTGATGAGTTTTATTACCCGGTGGACTTCTTAGTTTTGGATTACTCATCGGCGGACCCTAAACAACAACAAAATATAATTTTGGGTCGGCCATTTTTAAGCACCGCACATGCTCTTATTGATTGTAGATTTGGTACAGTTGATATGGCGTTTGGAAATCGAAAAATACGTTTGAATGTTTTTACTAACAATTCTAATGCTAACGGTGTTGATGAGTGTTTCATGGCAGACATAGTAGATGGATGCAACCCGCATGAGTATGAGGAGGATGGTTTGGATATTTGCCTGTGTGACTTTTCTGAACAGGTACATGCTTATGCACTACGGGTTGAAGAGGAAGCACAAGATGCTATGGCAATGAAAGAAGGTAGACCACCATGGACCCACCAATTCGAGGGTCTACCGGTGGAGATCGATTCGGGTACAAAACCATCATTGGAGGAACCACCAAAGTTGGAGCTCAAGGACTTGCCTAGCCATTTGAAGTATGTATTTTTAGGGGATAATGACACTTTACCGGTCATTATTGCCTCTAATTTGGAGTTGGCACAAGAGCAAGCATTAATGGAGGTTTTAAAAGCGAACAAGGGTGCTATTGGATGGACGATTGCCGACCTCAAAGGAATTAGTCCATCCATTGTCATGCATAAAATTATCACGACCGAAGATGCCAAACCGACACGAGAAGCTCAAAGGCGGTTGAACCCGAACCTAAGGGAGGTAGTTAAAAAGGAGGTAACTAAATGGTTGGATGCGGGAATCATCTATCCGATTTCGGATAGCGCTTGGGTAAGTCCCACCCAAGTTGTGCCTAAGAAGGCCGGCATTCAAGTAGTCAAGGATGAAAGTGGTGAACAAATTGCCACCTGACCGGTTACCGGGTGGCGGGTGTGTATTGACTACCGAAAATTGAATGCCGCCACTTCTAAGGACCATTTCCTGCTACCTTTCATTGACCAAATTATTGAAAAATTGTCGGGTCAAAAATATTATTGCTTCTTAGATGGGTATTCGGGTTATAATCAAATCGCCATACACCCGGATGACCAACACAAGACCACCTTCACATGTCCATATGGCACCTTTGCGTTTAGACGAATGCCATTTGGCTTGTGTAATGCTCCGGCAACGTTCCAACGATGTATGATGAGTATTTTCTCGGACATGGTTGGAGAGTCGCTCGAAGTATTTATGGATGATTTCTCCATTTTTGGCACTACTTTTGATAATTGTCTCAACGAATTGCAAAAGGTTTCGAAAAGGTGCGTTGAGAAAAATTTAGTGCTAAGTTGGGAGAAAAGTCATTTCATGGTGCAAGAGGGCATTGTGTTGGGGCATGTGATTTCGGAAAGGGGGATGGAGGTGGATAAGGCAAAGATACGGGTAATATCATCTTTGCCACCTCCTAAAAATGTTAAGGGTGTAAGGTCATTCTTGGGACATGCGGGTTTTATAGACGTTTCATTAAGGGTTTTAGTGTTATCACCAAACCCTTATGTAACTTGCTATTAAAAGATGTCCCATTTGATTTCACTAACGAGTGTATGCAAGCTTTCACTGTTTTGAAGGAACACTTGGTCAAGGCGCCTATCTTGCAACCACCCGATTGGTCAAAGCCGTTCGAGATAATGTGTGATGCGAGCGACACCACTATTGGTGCAGTTTTGGGTCAACGGGTTGACAAGAAACCGGTGGTTATTTACTATGCAAGCAAAACTTTATCCGAAGCACAACTTAACTACACCACAACCGAGAAGGAATTACTAGCGGTGGTGTATGCTTTGGATAAGTTTCGCTCGTATATTTGGGGAAGCAAGGTAGTGGTTTATTCGGATCATAGTGCGGTCCGGTACTTGATGGAGAAAAAAGATGCGAAGCCGCGTTTGATTCGGTGGGTCTTGTTATTACAAGAGTTTGATCTAGAGATCCGAGACAAGAAGGGAAGCGAGAATGTAGTAGCGGATCATTTGTCTCGGATTCCGGTGGAAGGGACCGACGATGTGAGTGAAATCAATGAAAGTTTCCCCGATGAGCAACTTTTAGCCGTTTCCACTTTTGTTGCACCGTGGTACGCTCATTATGTCAACTATTTAGCCACGGGTGCCATTCCAACTCATTGGACTAAAAAGCGTCGACAACAATTTATGGTCCAAGTGAGGCAATACATTTGGGATGAGCCGGATCTCTTCAAGATCGGACCGGATCAAGTTATACGGAGGTGTGTGCCCGAGACGGAAGTGTTGGAAATCTTAACTCATGCCCATTCGTCCGCTTGCGGGGGTCATTTTAGTGGGCATAAAACAGGCTATCGGGTACTTTCTTGTGGGTTTTATTGGCCCACTATTTTTAAGGATGCAATTGAGTTCGCCCGAAATTGTATAAATTGCCAAAAGATGGGTAGCATATCGAAGAGGGATGAGATGCCATTACAACCAATCTTGGTTGTAGAGATATTTGATGTATGGGGTATAGATTTTATGGGTCCGTTCCCGAATTCGAATGGTTTTCTTTACATTTTGGTGGCGGTGGATTATGTCTCGAAGTGGATTGAGGCTATTGCAACACGAACGAACGACCATTCGGTTGTTTGTAAATTTGTTCAATCCAACATCTTCTCTCGCTTTGGAATCCCGCGGGTTATTATAAGTGATGGTGGTTCACATTTCAAGAACTTCAACTTTGGAAAATTATTGAAAAGGTATAGCGTGAACCATCGAGTTGCCACACCTTACCATCCGCAAACGAGTGGACAAGTTGAAGTGTCCAACCGTCAAATCAAAGAGATCCTCATGAAGACGGTAAGAACGGATAGAAAGGATTGGTCGAGCAAGTTAGATGATGCTTTGTGGGCGTACCGTACGGCCTACAAGACTCCTATTGGCACAACACCTTACCGGATGGTGTATGGTAAGGGTTGTCACTTGCCAATGGAGTTGGCGCATCGGGCACATTGCGCGATCAAGACAGTCAACGCGGATTACGATGAGGCGGGTAAGTTGAGAAAGTTGCAATTGAGCGAGATAGAAGAGATTCGAGATGAGGCGTACGAATGTGCATCGGCTTATAAGGATAAACTAAAGAAAGTGCATGATGCGAAATTGCACAAGAAAACGTTCGAAGTGGGGCAGAAAGTTTGGTTGTACAACTCACGATTGAAGATGTTCGCGGGCAAGCTTAAAAGCAAATGGATGGGTCCGTATGTTATTCGAAGAGTTGGGCGATTTGGTGATGTAGACATCCAAGACGAGCAAACATTGAAACAACAAACGGTGAACGGTCACCGCTTGAAGCCGTACTTGGAGGGAAATGACATCAACAACTTGGAGCTTGACAAAGCGGGCTACATCTTACGCCCGGTCGATGAGGAACAACCATGAGAGGCCCAGGTTCGGTAGTGTATATAGTAGTATTTTGTTTTATTTGTTTTGTATACTGTGCACAATTGCCGTATTTCTTCGAAACCCGTGTTTGAAACAAGTGTGGGGATGTTCGGGTCACGAATTGCTCTTACATTGTGTTGAGGACAACGCGGGATTTTCGAGGGGGTAGGGTAATTTTTACAAGTTTTTGAAAAAATTAAAAAACATAAAAAAATCGAAAAAAGTTAAAAAAAAATCTAAAAAGTTTTACATAAAAACTCGAATTTTGGCGAACCAAAGATGCCCAGTGTTCACCGTAAATTACGGTATGGCCGTAATTTACGGTGGTTGTTCAAATGTGTTGGGCTTTACGGTAAAACTCTACTGAGTTACGGCGGAGATTTGATGTTCAGTGTTCACCGTAAATTACGGTCATACCGTAATTTACGGTGGAAGTTGGAAATGTTTGAGGCTTTACGGTAGAAGTCTACTGTGTTACGGTGCAAAATTGATGTTCAGGTCTCACCGTAATTTACGGTGAGACCGTAAATTACGGTACGCAGAAATTTGGTGTCGGTCGTTTGGGGTTCCGCAAATAAGAAAAAAAAATATAATAAACAACATCACGTGACTTTAACCCCAGCCACACATTCTTTGCATTCCACACTCTTCCATCACCATCATCTCTCTCTCAAACAAACCCAAAAACCTCCATAGTTTCTTCTACCTTCAATCTTTCATAAACCCTTCAATTTTTGTCCAAATCAAGTGAAATTTTGGTCTAACTTGACTAATTTTTCACAAGATTGTTGATTTTGATGAGAGATCTCTGAGAAAACGCACTTTTAGGGCCCGAATTTGAAACCCTAGTTCGAGATTATTTGGGGGTTTTGGAGTTTTCGGTTTCACAAGTACTCTTGCATCTTGAAACAAAGGTATGAAAGCTTATTGTGTATATTTTGGTGCTACATTGTGAAAAGTAAGGGATTTAGGTTACTTGTTCATGCCCACTTGCTTGTTCTTAGATATGAGTATGAAATTGCTTATTTGAACATGGTTTTGGTTGTAGATGTAGGATTTGTGGTTAAAGTAGTGAACTTTTGGGATGTTCTACATTGTAGAGACACCATGCCCAATTTTTGAAAAAATTTTGAGATACTTTTGGTTCACTAACATCTACAACCATGATAACAAGCAAGTGTGGGGATGATTTTGAAGAGAGGGTTTAATTTGGTGTTTGTTTTTGTTGCTTGTCTCATGTGTGTAGGGAATGGCTAAGACAAAGGAACAAGCAGGATCAAGTTCGTCTTCATCAAAAGGCAAAGGCAAACAAAAGGAGCAACCACCAAGAAAAAGGCAATATATGGGTAGGGTTAGTGAAAGCGAAAGTGAAGGCGAAGAAGAGATGGAGTTAGACCCGAGTGAAAAGCCGGTATGGAATTCGGGGTATTTGGATGATCAACCCGAGGTTTGGCAGCCAACACTTTACAATGATTGCATGAATAAATTGAAAAACAAGGCAGCCGCTTTTATTTGTGAGAAAGAAGTTGATGAGCCCCAATTTGGCCAGTTTGGGGTGTTTGCTAAATTTCGCGCTCTAGGTTGGGAAGGGGCGCTTAAATGCTTCGACAAAGACAAGAGTAACCTGTTCATGACGGAGATACAAGAGTGGATGGCAACGCTAAAATGTTACAACTTTAACAAGCCATCACAGATGAAGTTGATCGGAGAGGTACATGGGGTACCGGTGGAGATGTCGTATGATACACTGAAGAGGCTTGGAAAGTATGACAGTCTCCCATCTCGAGAGTACATGGTTCCCACACTTGATGACCTATTGCTTAAACCGGAAAAGCATGTTAGGTGGAACGACATGTTGGCAGCATTGTTTTTACCCGGTAGATACAGTGGTATTCTATACCGGAAGAACTTGAAGATAGAAGCTAAATTGCTGCATACAATCTGCCTTCTCAATGTCATTCCAAGAAGGGGAGACAAAGAACAGGTGAGGTACCTGGAGATACCCGTTCTTTATTCGTTGATGCATGGGTCCCCACGTTTCCCGATACGTTACCTTATCATGCACCACTTATGGATCTGCCGGAATAAGTATGGAAGAGACATCGTCCCGTATTGTCGAATAATTACGGGATTGATGAAACAACAGAAAGCGATAACATCCGAAGACCGAGGTTTGACAAAAAGGCACCAGCCTTTTACATTCGATAGGTTGGGGAATGTTTGGACGTATACTCAGTCGGAACGTTATCATAAGTTGAAATCGAAAGGTCAAAGGTGGAGGGCATTAAAATTGGGTGCAAGAGAGTTGTTACCGGGAGAGCCGGATGAGCCGGAAAGTGATGAAGAAGTGGTTCCGAGTGGGGACGAGGATTATGCGGACGAGCCGCATGGTGGTGCAAATGTTGGTCTTGGGGGTTTTGGTGGAGGTCATGGTGGTATGTTCTACGACTATGCGCAGCAATCTTATGAGCCGGGGTGGGCTTATAGTGGTTCAATGCAAGAGGTGATCGAAAGTCAACGTCCTCCGGCGTCTATTTTTGATACATGGTCGGGGTCGGAGAGGTCGCTATTTGATCAGAACACGCGGAATAGCGCCAGTATGGAGCGGGCGTTAAAACATAGTTTCGATCGCCAAGAGGCGTGGAACCGTACCTTCGCATACTCTCGAGAGGTGGATACTAATAATAGATATCATGATGATCAAGCGAGGCGAATGCATGCGGATTGGCATGCCGGAAGGCCTGTTGTTGAGGATCCACAACATGTGGACTATGCCTCATTGCCGCCTTATGATGGTAGCATTTCATATCTGACTCCACCACTCCACCATTCTCAGTGGCTTGACCCAAGGCAACAGGAGGGAGCGCAACAACAAGCGGGGAGTAGCAGCGGCGCATTCGGATTTGGAGAGGGGAATGATATGATGTCATCCATCTTTGGACCTCCAGGACCGCGCTACTATTAATCAGGTGGTATTCTCTCTTGTGTATAGTTTGTACATATTTGTTGGTTTTATGTTGGTTATGGTTGGGAGGATGGGTGGTGTTTGATTATGTGGTTGATTGTTGGGTTGGTGTTTGTTGGTGGTGTCATGTTTAAAAAAGAAGAAAAAAAAAACATAAAAAAATATAAAATGAAAAATACAAAAAGAAATTTGGGGTTTGAGAAAAAAGCTTTTGTTGATGTTGATTGAGTTAGTGATCAAGCCTCCCAAAGCCATACATTGGGGTCAATGTATCCCAAGTGTGGGGATGGGGGGAATTTTTGGAGTTTTTGAAAATTTTGAGCCAAGCGAAATAATGTGAAATTTTGAACGCCCTAACTTAACCCCAAGTTGATGCACCGGCAACCCTTGATACCTTTTTCGTTCTTGGTGAGAGTTGTAGCCACACTTGTACATAAATAATTGTCTTTGATGAGAGTGGCTACGGGTGGGGGTGCATTAGAACTTGTGCTTGAATGCGATTTGAGTCCTTAGTTAGACATGAATGTAGAAAGGATAAGGGCATTAAGGTAGCCTCGTCGTTGGTGTGAGCGAGTGTGGGATTTGGGGGGTTGGACCTCATAAGTATATATATGAGCATGGTAGTGAGAGGGGCGGGGGTTTGGACATTTAGTTGCCCATTTTGTGCCTTTAAAGCTTATCATTTGTTCCCCCTAGCTACTTACTTAAAATTTACCCAAATTTGACCCGGTCTTATAGTGTTAGTGATAGTATTAGTAGTTTTGCTAGTGTGAAGTAGATATGGTTAATGCGTTTTCGTATGGTTGTTTTCTAAAAAAAAAAAAAAAGAGAAAAGCAATGAAAGAAAAAGAAAAAGAAAGGAAAAAAAAGGGGCTTAATTGTCTTGTATATAGTAGTTTGTTTGTTTGTTTGTTAGTTTGTTTTTGTTCGTAATAAAAAGACCGGGTCGAATTTTCGCTACTTCATATATATTCCATTCCCTACCTATACACCTAGCCGCGTTACAACCTTGAAGTCCCTTTGATTTACATTCATGTTTGACCCATTTTAGGAGAATGATCGATTTAGGTACAAGCTTATGATTGCGCAACCACCCGTTTGCCTAGTGTGTGTCTAGCTTATCTTTGCTAGTTTTCACTTGTAGCCGAGAGGAGAGAATTTGAGAGGGGTGCATTGCTTGGGTGTTAAAAAGGGGTTGGTAAAGAGATTGCATGCTTTGCTTGGTTTAATTTGATCACTTGTTTTGAAATCGTTTTGATGAGTTGCTTGGGACAAGCAACGGTTAAGTGTGGGGATGTGACGGGTGGTCCTTTGGACAACCCTTAAGCATGTTAAAAGATGAAATAATCCTCCACTTAATCGTGTAATTATCTTGAATTAGATAACTACCGTTGCTTATGTTTCAGGTGCATTTCGGGGGCTAAAAGATGGATTAAATGCAGCTTTGGAGGCTTTGGTGATGAACGGGTCGAGCGTGGAACAAGAGACGAAAGAAAGAAGAACATTCAGGTCATCACCGTAAATTACGGTCCCGTCGTAATTTACGGCGGATCTGAAAATCAATTGGTTCCCACCGTAGCACAGACTATTCCCACCGTAACACTTTCATGTTCACCGTAAATTACGGTGATGCCGTAATTTACGGTGGAGTCTGCGAGAAAACTTGTAACTGCCACTTTTAAGTTAGTTTTGGGGTGTCTTTTCATTATTCCTTATCATTGGACGGTTTTGGATCATCATTGGGGCGATTTTTGGCTGCTTGCTTGGTTTGTGAACAATTCTTATCATCCGGTTTGTTTTTTCGATTTGTATGAACATTGGTTTGATTATGATGATGATTCACCGAGCCATGTCCGGCTAAACTCTTCGGTGATCATCTTAGGTGAATGTTTCTTGAACTTTTGTGTGTTTTAATTCTGAATTTCTAGAATGATAACTTGCGTTGCTTGAATATCATGGTGTATGTTTGATTGCTTGTAACTTGTTAATCGATATTGCAATTTCTAGTCTTAATCGTACGTTCTTGGTGCCGTTGGCAATCGAGATATCACGGGAAGGGTTAGGGTTGGTTATTGATTAATTGGTCATCGGGAAACAACCTCGCGTTTATATAATCCGAGTACTTTGTTCCCTTTTATCACTTCAATCATCTATACACGAGTTATGTCTATGTAACTCTTTCTAGTTGGAATTACACACAATTGTTTAAAGAAACTGAAACCTAAGGTGATCATTGTTCTCTCCTAATTTGTTTTACAACCAACTTTGATTTGAATTAGTTTTTAATTTAGTTTTCTAAATCAACAATCCAAACTCTTGAATTTTAATTTCTGCAATTTAGTCTAATATTAGTTTAAGTACAAAGCTATACAATCAACACGTCTTCCACATACTCCCTGAGTTCGATACCCTACTACCACTATCTATAGATATTTGGGGATTAAATTTGCGTGACCCACGACATCACGTCACTGACCACTCAAGAAGCCGAACTCATTCCAGACGTGATAGTGGGTACGTTCTTAGTACATAACGTCTATGCAAAAGTATTATTTGATTCTGGTGCAAACCAAAGTTTCATTAATACTGCATTCTGTCAAGCTCTTAACTTACCTCTAAATACCCTTAGGCAGATCTTTACTATTGAAACGGCAGATGGAAATTCTGTCAACATAGACAAGGTTTTGCAAGAAGTAAAGATAGAATTGTTAGGTCATAAGTTTCCTGCAAACCTGTTACCTATGAATTTAGCCGGATTCGATGTAGTGTTAGGAATGGATTGGTTAATAGCCAACCATGCTCGAATCCTGTGTGATAAGAATTCCGTAGAAATCCGTACCCCCACAGGAGAAATAATTCTAATTACAGGAGATAGACCTCGAAAGCCACTAAAATTCATTTCAGTAATGAAATTGGCTAGTTATTCAAGGAAACAAGAAATGGTGTATATGATTTCTGTAATCATTAACACTAAAAGTAAGGAACTCCAGGACATCCCTATAGTTTCAGAATACCCAGATGTTTTTCCTGAAGAATTACCTGGTTTACCACCTGATAGGGAAGTAGAGTTTAGAATTCATTTAATTCCAGGTACTACACCAATAGCTAAGACACCTTATCGATTAGCACCTACTGAAATCCTAGAATTGAAAAAGCAGTTAGATGAATTACTAAGCAAAGGATTTATACAACCTAGTTCATCCCCTTGGGGTGCACCAGTGTTGTTTGTGAAAAAGAAAGATGGATCAATGAGAATGTGTATCGATTATAGGGAATTGAATAAGGTTACAATTAAGAATCATTACCTAGGATTGATGATCTTTTTTATCAATTGCAAGGAGCTAGGTATTTTTCTAAAATAGACTTAAGATCTGGATATCACCAATTGAAAATACAAGAGGAGGACATACCTAAAACTGCTTTCAGAACTAGGTATGGTCATTATGAGTTTACAGTCATGCCCTTTGGATTAACAAATGCTCCAGCCGCATTTATGGACATGATGAGTAGGATCTGTAAACCATACTTGGATAAATTTGTGATCGTTTTCATTGACGATATACTCATTTATTCCAAAAGTCAGGAGGAACATTGTAAGCACTTACATGCACTCTTAACTTTGTTAAGAAAGGAAAAGCTTTATGCCAAATTCTCGAAGTGTGAATTCTGGCTACAAGAAGTGCAATTTTTAGGTCATATGGTGAATCACGAAGGAATTCACGTAGATCCTGTTAAAATAGAAGCAATCACGAATTGGAAAGCTCCACGAATGGCTATGGAAGTTAGAAGTTTTCTAGGATTAGCTGGATATTATAGACGATTTATTAAAGATTTCTCTAGGATAGCTGTACCTTTAACTAAGCTAACCTGTAAAGCCGTTAAGTTTGAATGGGGATCTAGACAAGAGGAAGCTTTTAGGATTCTAAAGCACAAATTGACAAATGCTCCAATTTTAGCTTTACCCAAAGGAACCGAGGATTTTGAAGTATATTGTGATGCTTCAAATTAGGATATGGATGTGTGTTGATGCAACGCAAGAAGGTAATTGCGTATGCCTCTAGGCAATTGAAAAAGCACGAAGAAAATTATACAACTCATGACCTAGAATTAGGAGCCATAATTTTTGCCCTTAAGATTTGGAGACATTATCTGTATGGAAGTAAGTTTACTATCTATACGGACCATAAAAGTTTAAGGTATATATTTGGGCAAAAAGAGTTAAATATGAGGCAAAGAAGGTGGATGGAAATCCTAAGTGATTACGATTGTGATATTCAATATCACGAAGGAAAGGCAAACGTAGTCGCAGACGCCTTAAGTCGTAAGTATCATGAAAAGCAAAAGCGAGTCCGTGCTCTTAGGTTAAATCTACAATTAGATTTAATGGAACAATTGAAGAAGATTCAGGGAACGGCAATCAAGGACGATGCCGAAGGAATGAAAGGTTACCTAAAGGAATTAGAACAAGGAAAAGATGGAATTTGGAGATTCCACAAGAAACGAATTTGGGTACCTAAGCAAGGAGAATTAAGAAATAAGATTTTAGAAGAATCTCATAAATCAAGGTATACTGTACATCTAGGAAATAATAAGATGTACCAAGATTTAAGAAATAATTTTTGGTGGATAGGAATGAAAAAGGATATAGCTGAATACGTATCTAAGTGTTTAACCTGTTCACAAGTTAAAGCCGAACATCAGAAACCTTCAGGACTACTACAACAGTTAGAAATGCCTGTATGGAAATGGGAACTCATAACAATGGATTTTGTTACTAAGTTACCCAAAACCAGAAAAGGTAATGATGCTATTTGGGTAATTGTGGATCGATTAACCAAATCAGCTCATTTTCTACCAATGAAGGAAACCTTTAGCATGGAAAGGTTAGCCAAGTTGTATGTAGATGAAGTAGTATCCTTACATGGAGTCCCACTCTCCATTGTATCGGATAGAGATAGTCGTTTCACTTCCCGTTTCTGGACAAGGTTCCAAGAAGCAATGGGAACTCGACTTAATTTGAGTACCGCATATCATCCTCAAACGGACGGACAAAGTGAAAGGACAATACAAACCCTGGAAGACATGCTCCGAGCATGTGTAATTGACTTTGGTGGTAATTGGGATAGCCATTTACCATCAACTGAATTCTCCTATAACAATAGTTATCATTCGAGCATCGAAGCTGCTCCATTCGAAGCACTGTATGGACGCAAGTGCAGAACTCCCGTTTGTTGGGCAGAGATAGGAGAAAGTCAGTTATCAGGTCCAGAGATTGTGCAAGAAACTACTGACAAGATATCACAAATCAAGGAAAGACTGAAGACTGCTAGAGATCGTCAGAAGAGCTATGCAGACAATCGCCGCAAGCCGTTAGAATTCCAAGTCGGAGACAAAGTACTATTAAAAGTATCTCCTTGGAAAGGAGTAGTACGATTTGGTAAGAAAGGAAAACTGAGTCCAAGATATGTCGAACCATTCCCAGTGATCCAACGAATCGGACCAGTAGCTTATCGTTTACAACTACCAGAAGAGTTAGCTGGAATACATGATGTGTTTCATGTATCCAATCTCAAGAAATGTTTATCAGACGAATCCCTGGTAGTACCTCTTCAAGATATAGAGGTAAATGAAAAACTGAAATTCGTAGAGAAACCTTTACAAATAGAAGATCGGAAAATCAAGTTTCTCAAACACAAACGACTAGTGCTAGTAAAAGTCAAATGGGAATCCAAGAGAGGACCAGAATATACTTGGGAACTAGAATCAGAGATGAAGCGAATGTACCCTCATCTATTTCAGTAAATCTCGAGGACGAGATTTTTCTCAAGGTGTGGAGGATGTTACAACTATCACTAAAACCAATAATTAGGACGATAATTAGTCAATAAGAAAACCTTAATTGAGACACCCAAGTAATTCTGCACTAGCCCTAAAATTTTCAGAATGATCGGAATCAGGATCAGGGCCCCTAAAACTCGAGGGGGGCAAACCCTAGTTGATAATTATCTAAAATAAAACGTTGCAAACTTCTGATTGGTCAATTGTTTTGATTCACCAAGGCTAGTCCCGAGCTAGGCAGCCTATGAATTAGACTGCTTAGCTTACGGACCGTAAGGGTCAGGGCATACGGTCCGTAAGGGAGCCCCAAAAATTGCTATAAATAGCCGACATTGGCACTTAACTGTTGAAGTTGAAACGACGTAAATTGTCCCTGTGTACGTCGAATTATAGCTGTAATACCACAATAAACACACACACGATCACGAGGTGCTGCCGCAATCAGGGTAATAACTCGATCGCTATTACGATTCAACGTCCGATCGATTATAACTATCCAATGATTGTCCGAGTGCTGCTCAAATTGAGCTTATACTTTGTTATTCATTGTGATTTCAACTTGAATGTTTGAGTGCTGTTCGAATTCGGACTATGCTCTGTCATTCGTTGTGAATCCATTGAATCGTTAAGTATCGCACTTGATAATTGTTGTGAGGGTTTAATCTCGTGAATTGACGTAACTGCTGAATGTATATAACTATAAATTAGCTGAAAATCACAAACACCCATAGATCTATACCTTAAGCTACCTTTAATTATTAAAAGAAAAACTCGACTATCGTTTTTTTCTTAAGAAAATCACAAACACCCTCTTGTATACGTTTTTAAGAAAACACCCTTTTAAGAAAACCACAAATGTAAAAAACGAAATGGATAAATATGTAACTTTTTAAAGTTTTAGTAAAAATAAAAAGAATTGTGAAAGAAAAAAAAAGAATACGTTTAAAAAACGAAAAAAAGAACTAACTAGCAAAATGTAAAAAAAGAATTGTGAAAAAGCCACAAAAACTAGTAAAAATGGATAAATATTTAAATTTTAAGATTTTAGTAAAATAAGGGTAAAATAGTCATTGCATAAAAAACGAAAAAAAACTAACTAGCAAAATGTAAAAAGAATTGTGAAAAAGTCACAAAACTAGTAAAAATGGATAAATATTTAAATTTTTAAGGTTTTAGTAAAAATAAGGGTAAAATAGTTATTGCATAATTTATATTTAATTATATAAATCAAAATGGGTAAATTTGCAATTTTATTAGTTAAGGAATGTGATATATGCAATTTTAGTTTTAAGTTGGATAAATACGCAATTAATAAGTATTTTAAGGGGAAATATGCAACTAACCCTTTTTTTATCGTTGGCCTAGCTGGAATAAGAAAAAAAAAATTATTTACTCTTTATTAACACATCTTTAACCACAGGTTTTTACACTAGATCACAATTCATCCTTACACTTTTTTCAAAGAAATGAATCCAAACAACCCAAAAACTACGAACAATCCATTTTAATCACATGTATATCCATAATTCTATCTTACATTTTCACCCCTTAATTATCATTTACCACTTAGAACCAAAACCCGAATGCTTACCAACAATCCCAACAATCACAATTAGTCGAACCCAAGGCCATGCCCCAATCCAAGAAGATGAAACTAAGGGGGTGTTTGGCCTAGCTTTTTTTATCTAAGCTTATAGCTTTTTTAGCTTATTTTTATAAAATAAGCACTAATGAGTGTTTGGTTTAGCTTTTTAAGCTTATGATTATTAGCTTATATAAGCTAATTCTAAGAAGCTTATAGGAAGATGGTTATTTAGCTTATTTGAATAAGCTAATTTGAAGAAGATGGTTTTTTACTCAATTGCCCTCAAATGATACACACAATGATATTATATCTTTTCCCATAATACAAGCTCGTGAAAATTTCATGGTTTCAAAGAGCTTATCAACTTGTAGAATATAAGTTAATCCAAACACTTAAAAGTAGCTTATCAAATGAAAGAAAATAAACATAAGCTACTTTAAAATATAAGCATAAGCCAAAAAAATAAAAGCTAGGCCAAACACCCCCTAAGGCCATTCGTTAGACCCAATCGGAACCCTATAAAAGAAAAGAAAAAAGCTTACAAAACAAAGCAGAAGAATCGTCCGGTAAGGCAGCTAGTATATGGTGGAGTTCGACAAGTAAGAAGATTTATCAAGCGCTTGGGTTGATATTTCGTAGGAAACCAATAAAGGTTATATTTTTTTATATACGTATCTTCTAAAAAATAAGTTTCATATAAATATTTATTTATTTATTTACCATTACCTATGTTTTCTATAATGTACGTAATGCATAAACCAGTCTGTTACGAATGTAAAGTCAAAGGGTTAAAATGTAATATTATTTGTAAGCCTAAAGTGCTAAACAGGGGATTAATGAGGAACTAGAATGGTAAATGTTTGGTTAGTTAGTTGTTAGAAGGTAGTTGGTAGTTAGTGAGTATAATAACAAGATGTAACAGCTTAGTAACTAGCTTGGTGATAATGAAATCTTTCCTTTCTCTTTAGATTCTCTCTTCATTCTTACCAAGGGTATCAGAGCTGTTCAATCCTTGGACACTCTTGTGCTGAAAAACTTCGATAATTCGTTCAATTCAGTAGCAAATTGTTCCAATTCAGTTGGAACTCGGTATAATCGGTTCAATTCAAATGAAATTGATCAATTGTTCGTTCAATTTCAGTTCATTTCAATTCAATTTTGATCATTCTTTCGATCAGAATCATTCAACAATGGCTACGAGGAATCAATCGATAGAACAAAGACTCAATGATCATGATGTCAATTTTGCTAGATAGGAAACAAAAATCGACTCGAATCGAATCAAGAAGCATTGATGCAATTAATTCAGTCCATGAAGGACAGTCTTCCTAATCCACATCAACATCAGCATGATGAATTGCCAAACCAGGAGTTTCAGCAACATCAATACCAGGGGTTCAACCGTTTGGGCAAGATTGAATTCCCAAGATTCAATGGTACAAACGTGGAAGGATGGTTGTGCAAGGTAGAGCACTTCTTTTCTGTTGACAACACTCCTGAGCATGCTAAGGTTAGACTTGCTATTATTCATCTTGAGGAAGTTGCTTTGCTATGGCATCAATCATTTGTTAGATCAAAAGGGGGAAATATTGATGGCATACCTTGGTTTGAGTATAGGGTTCAATAGCTAACAGATTTGCCATCATAATGGGTCAAAATGCTATGAGTTCTTTAGCCTCTATTACACAAACAGGAACTGTACAAGAGTTGTGTCAAGAGTTTGATTTAACATTAACTCGGGTATCTCTTTGTGAGGAATATGCAATCAGCCTATTCTTGAAAGCACTTAAACCAGAAATTGGTAATCCTCTAAAACTTCTTCGAATTTTTAGTTTACCTGAGGCATATATGTTGGCTAGACAACAAGATGAAAATCTCAAACTTCTTGCATCATATTCCTATTCAAAACCTTCCTATAAACCTTACAAGCCTAATGATTCAAGTTCTAAGCCAGTTTACAATCCTACACCACTTACTTCCACTAGTTTGCCCCTTCTCCCTGCACTGTAACAACTGTCACTAAAACCAATAATTAGGACGATAATTAGTCAATAAGAAAACCTTAATTGAGACACCCAAGTAATTCTGCACTAGCCCTAAAATTTTCAGAATGATCGGAATCAGGATCAGGGCCCCTAAAACTCGAGGGGGGCAAACCCTAGTTGATAATTATCTAAAATAAAACGTTGCAAACTTCTGATTGGTCAATTGTTTTGATTCACCAAGGCTAGTCCCGAGCTAGGCAGCCTATGAATTAGATTGCTTAGCTTACGGACCGTAAGGGTCAGGGCATACGGTCCGTAAGGGAGCCCCAAAAATTGCTATAAATAACCGACATTGGCACTTAACTGTTGAAGTTGAAACGACGTAAATTGTCCCTGTGTACGTCAAATTATAGCTGTAATACCACAATAAACACACACACGATCACGAGGTGCTGCCGCAATCAGGGTAATAACTCGATCGCTATTACGATTCAACGTCCGATCGATTATAAATATCCAACGATTTTCCGAGTGCTGCTCAAATTGAGCTTATACTTTGTTATTCATTGTGATTTCAACTTAAATGTTTGAGTGTTGTTCGAATTCGGACTATGCTCTGTCATTCGTTGTGAATCCATTGAATCGTTAAGTATCGCACTTGATAATCGTTGTGAGGGTTTAATCTCGTGAATTGACGTAACTGCTGAATTAGTTACTAATCCCGTTTGTGTGTGTGCATTATTATTTAAATTAGGTTAGCAGGCTAATCAGTAAAGCTTATACTCTGCTCGTAAATCTGCAATGTGAGTCATTCCTCTTTTATAAACTCTTTTCTCACAGTTTGTGAGTCAACTGTTTTACAAAACTCCAAGTTATTTTCAAAGTTATAATTACAGGGATTAAGTCTTTGTAATCACCATATTACAGCCGGTATGTGGGGTTTTGTATACATTACTTATTTCCCGTCACACTTGGACAAACGGGTGGCCAAGGGGTGATCTGACCACAGTCACAGACACCATTGGACAAATGGGCTAGCCAATGGATGGTCGAGTGACAAATACTGTGGGTAGTTGGTTTGATATCAAAAACATTGTAATTCCCCTTAATACTGTAGATTATAACAAATGTGTCGTTTTCAGTAAAATGAATGATTCACTCAGTATTTCCCCGCTGAGAAAACCTTTTTCAAACATGTTTCAGGTGATCTGGTATGAGCAAAGAAAAGTGCCGTGGAGCACTCCCAGCTTAGAAAAGTGGCTCAATGTAAATAAATAAATGAACATGTTTTGAAAATAAAGATTTCCCTGAGAAATCACATTATTGTAAATTTCGGGAATTTATCCCTAAATTATAAAACGAGTAGTTTAAATTATTGAAAGATCCTGTTTTAAAAAGACTTCTGCTGTCGCCTAAATTAAATACCACGGGATTCCTGTCCCGCGGCTCCTGAAACGGGTCAAACCGGGTCGGGGGCCGTGACATGCACTACCTGTTAAACCAAAGAATCCTATTATTAAGAATTTAACAACCAAGGAAATAGCTGACAAAAGAGCAAGGGGTGAGTGTTTTGGTTGCAATGAAAAGTATTCTTTAACCCACAAGTGTAAGGCAAAACAGTTATTTTCTATACAAGTGTGGGAAGATGAGGAAGAGAATCCCAATAATGCCACAGTTCTTGATCCACAGATTTCACTTAATGCCATTTTGGGGGTCACATCTTATTCAACCATGAGAGTCACAAGATCAATTGGTACTAAGAAGCTGCATATATTAATAGACTCCGGATCTACCCATAATTTCTTGGATGAAAACATTGCATACAAAATGAAATGCCCTTCAAAAACTCTACCTCCTATGAAAATTACAGTTGCTGATGGCAATGTAATGTCATGTACTAAAGGGTGTGATGGTGTTCAATGGATGATGCAAGGTTACTGGTTTAAAACTGATGTGTTGCTGGTTTCTCTGCCTAACTATGATATGGTTTTAGGCATACAATGGCTGCAAATTTTGGCAGCCATTACTTGGAATTTCAAGGAGCTTACCATGAAATTTAAGATGCAAGACAAGGTAATCAAATTAAAAGGGTCCAAAGAACCAACTGATATTACCTTGTGTTCAAGTGAGAAGATGGATTGTTTGCTGAGTAATTCAAAAGGAGTGGCTCAGAAACATTTAATCAGCATGCAGGCTGATGAAATGACCCATGTACCCTCGGTACAAGGTACATCAAATCTAACTCAGTCAGATGATCTTTTGAGCTGATTTAAACCTATCTTTGAAACACCTACATCTCTACCCCCTAAACGTTCATGTGACCACAGAATTATACTGAAAAACGATGCTTAAGTGGTGGCCCAGAAACCTTATAGATACCCAGCTGCACAAAAGGATGTTATTAAAAAAATGACACAAGAATTATTAGATTTGGGTATTGTTAGGGAAAGCACAAGTGCTTTTGCAGCTCCTATGGTTCTAGTGAAGAAAAAGGATGGTTCTTGGCTGAAGAAACACTGGTTAAATGATCGGAATCAGATAAACCAGGGGTTAGGTTCTGCATAAAAGGGTTGGTTTCTTCTCGCTCGGTTTAGGGGTGACTGATCTTCTTCTCTTCATAGTAACTGCAAAACAACCACCGTTAGACTCGCCACGGGGAAAATGGGGGTTCTCTCCGTGACCACCCTCCGGCGTGAGAATAAGTACAGGTTTCTGAAGAAGAAGAAGAAGATGTGTAAGTGAAGTGAATGTAACTTGAAGATTGTACCTGAATTATCCTTCTATTTATAGCCGAAGTTTAGGCGGGAAAACTCGTTGATGAAATTTGACGGAAAGTGCTAACTCCGTAAGCAGTTATTTTTTTCCTCCGTTAATCTCTTAACGAGTGTGAGAGCACACGGATCGCGATCTTTGATCAACGGCTGGGGTATTGCCACGTGGAAAGTGGGCAGGTGAAGATCTCTCTTCAATTTTATGCCATCATCGTGACTTCAAAGGAGCCTGGGATGATGACACGTGGCCAGACGGTTATAACCGTCTGGTGATGCAGGATAGAGTCTTCCAGAAGATTACAGTTGTAATCCTGTGTGACTCCTTACTGTATGGCATCAGTGGAGTAAATAATATCCAAGTCTGGATATTATTTATACGGGAGTGCTTATTAGGATTTTTATCCTTATCTGTTATGGAGAAAGGCGCAAGGATTCGATGGTTTCCTTTTGGCGCGCAGGTGTTGCTTGTTGTTTCTTTTCTAAGTTTTCTTTGTAGGACCAGTGCGCGGTCGGGCAAGATCTAAAGAGGGTTAGAAGGATGAGGCTGTGGTATGGTCCCAAGTACTCGAACCGAGATTTTTGAGACCTTACCCCTTCAAGTCCCCCCAGTCTAGTGTTGCTCTTATGCAAATAAGTGGAGCACTGGACTATGAGAGAAAGGTGTTTTTTGCTGTGGAGTTTTTGGCGCGAATTGGAGAATCTTTTGGAAGAAGATACGCTTGCTCATTATTTTTGATTTTGAAAATCTTGACCTTGAATCTGTGAAAAGGTGCAGTAATGACTGTTGACGTGTGACAGGCTGTCATTGTTAGTTGTACGTTACTGACCGTGTCTCACACGCACGCGTGAGCTCGCGTTTGTGGCTCTTCCCCACTCGCCTGACGCTTGGGTAACTGTGTCGTCCCGAAAAAGGTGTTGTTGCAGTTATCTAGGCTATTTATGGCGGTGAGTATATAAGTGTTTCCAATTGCCTATTTAATCATTACTTTCTTGAAAATCCCTTTTCTTCGTCTTCTTTATCCGTTCTTAGAAAGAATTTGCGAGTTCTCTCTCTTATGTCAACCAGAGATCATCACGAAGACTCTGCTGAAGACATGGCTACCGAACTTCCACCATTGAAGTGGTCGAGGGAAACTTTTGATGGCTTAATTCGGAATTTTAAATTTCCCGAAGGTTGGGGTGCTCGATACCCTGACGAGGGTCAGACGACGGCGGATGCTCCGGCCGGGTACATAACTTTGTTTTGGGATTTTTCTCTGTAGGCAATTTCCGATTGCCTGCAACGAAATTCTTTCTTGATATCCTCAACTATTACAAGTTTCATATATCCCAGATGCACCCTATTGGTATGGTTAGGGTTCGACTTTTTGAATTTATGTGCCGTACGATGCATATTGAACCGACGGTTCCTCGATTTCGAGTTTTTCATCAAATGCACTGTTCTCAGGGGTTTTATTCTTTTGTGCAAAGAGCGTCTGCAAAAAAGATCTTGCTTCAACCCCCAAAATCGTTCCATGACTGGAAGCAGAAATTGTTTTTTATTAAAGTAGGGGTTATCCCGATGAGGATGACTTTCAGGGGAAAAGAGGATGTCCCTACTAAGACTATTCAGACTCCCGTTGATGAAAATTGGTACCAGGATTGAAGGACGTTCCATCCATTACTTTGCCGGAGAAAGCCCTTGTTGGTGCTAGCATGAGCCTGAATTGGCGGATGAATCGGGAAGAGAAACCAGTGTACATGGAGGGCGATAAAGGTAAGATTTGGGGTTTACCCTGTTTCCTTTCTCTTCTCTTTTTTTTTTACCTTTGCTTCTCTTCTTTGCAGTTGTTTCTTTGTATGTCGTTGCGTTTGAGATAGGTGGGAAGATGGCTACTATTGCCAAAAAGCCTGATGAGGAACTTTGGTATCACCGCATTGTGAAGAACTTTGCTCTTCCACGGGATGATGATTTGACTGCGCAGCCTGCTGCTGGCGCTGGTAAGTTTCTATCATGATGCTGTTTGTTTTGCTATTTTTGCGCTATTGAATAAATCAACTTTTGTGCTTCATAGTAGGTGAGCTGTCTAATTTGGGCATAGGCCCTGAGAAGAAAAGACGTGCGCCCACCACTACTGCTGCGCCAAAGAAAAGTGATGCGGAGAAGGCTCAACCTTCTAAGGCCAAAACTGTGAGAGGGGAGAAGAAAGGTATGCGCCGTTCCTCTGATTCCTGGTATGATTATGTGGTGGTATCTGATTCATTGGAGGGTCTTGCGCCTGTAGTTGTGAGAAGACCGAAGCCGGAGCCAAAAGATGTTGCTGATATCCCTCCATCGAACTCTGATGATCCTATCGACTTAGAGTCGAGTCTGGAACATTTGTTGAGGAAGAAGGCGGGGAAAAGGAAACAAGCCGATGTTGAGGCTGAAGGTCAGCCTGATAAGAAGGTCCGAAGGAAGAAAATTACCAGAAGAGGCAATCTTGATGCCTTCATTTCAAAACCTGTTTTTGGTAAGTGCTATCCCTTCGTTTCTCTTTTATACGCCTTGCATGGTTAGTGATTTATGTGTTTTTGCAGAAAAACCAAACTATCATGTTCATACAGAGCCATCATCTGTGGTTAACGAAGAGCTTCCGCCCTCTCCTCCTCGCGCCTCTGTAACTGAGCAGTTAGAGAATACTGATGTACCTGAGAATGAGGTCGAGAAGACTGATCCTTCTAATGCTGCTGTGGATGCAGGAAAGGTTACTAGCCCGAAGGCTGTGGACGTTGGCGCTGGCAATCCGATCACTCCTGAATTTGTTGCTCAGGATTCAGAGAAGGGGAAGGCTGCTGAAGAGATCACTGTAACAACTTCGCCTTCCATGGCTTCTGGTTTTATGCCTGAGAATATTGAGAGGGTCTCTGTTGAGGACCAAGGCTTATTATCTGATGCTGATAAAAATTCTCCAATCCGCCCAGATGAAACTCTGGGGGATTATTGTTATAGAACTTATTCGGAGAAGAATGCTTCTAAAATTCATGTCCCCGTTTAGAATCTGAAGAAAGGTGACACTTTTTCAGATTGGCGCGTATATCGAGACTGGTTACAGGGGACCTTTCCTCCTGGGGAGATCAAGTTTCAGGAAGGACGCCTTCATGATCAAACTTATCATGCGTATCTTGAAGAGGCTGCTTCTTATACATCCACTACGCACCGCATAGTGCGCGAGTGGCATAGCATGCATAAGGAGTGGGCTGCTTTTAAGGCGTCCAAGAAGAAAGCTGCTGAGGATGAAAACCGTGTTGCCCAGTTGAGGGCTAAACTAGAAGCTGATCAAGCCGAATTTGAGACTGATCGAAAAACTGAAGAGTGGTCTGTTGTGGGTTGGAAGAGAAAGGCGGAAGCTGAAGCTGCCCTTCTTTCCGAGGAGCGCAAGAACTGGAAAAAGATCTACGAGAAGGATAATGCCGAGAAGATGGGTCTCCGAAATGTTATCAACAATCTCAAGGCTGAGGTTGAGAAGTTGAAGAAACAAGATGCGGAGATTGAAAAATTGAAGAAAGAAAAGGCCGTTGCTGAAGCCGCGCGAGATGAAGCACGTTCTCACACGGAAAGGAGTGAACAACGAGAGGTACATACCTGCGCTACTCTTGCCCTTAGAGATAAGGAGATAAAAGAACTTATTGCTGTGCTATCTGAGCAGGAACAACTTAAGGTGGAAGTTGATTCTATGAAGAAGACCCTGGAGCTTGCGCAGGCTGAGAAAGCTGAAACTTCCCACCACCTGCCCGAAACTGAAGAGAAGTTAGAAACTTCCGAAACTGCGTGGGTGACGGCGGAGAGTGAGCTTGAGCCGTTGAAGAGTGACATGCTATGGCTGAAAGAGCGCAGAATCGCAAGTTTAAGTTCCTTCTTCCTTTGTAACTATGTGGAGTTATCTTGCGCTTTTCCTTATTTGCTTCTTCTTCTCTTTATTATAGGTTGCTGAATCAGTTTTAAATTCCGAGGAACTAGACAAAACGGTTCCGCGCTTGTTGGTTGCTGCGCGAAATGATGGATATGCCCAAGGGTATGCTGAATGCTCGCATCATGTGGTTAACGCTTTGAAGGTTGATTGGGATACTAGCAAGTCTGCTACCCATGGCGTAAATACAGGTGCTGCCCTTGCCGCCTTGAAGACAGAATTTAATAACTTACAGCTCTCGGTTGTGGATCTGATCAATGTTGCATTACAATCTGAGGACCATGTGGCGCAATTGAAAGAAATATTCCCAGATGGAGAAATGAAGATGAAGACCTAGCGTAGGTTTTCTTTTTGTGTTTGTATGAACAATTAGCTTGTAGGTTTCGGGATATGGATCCCTGTTCTGTTAATGCGCTGCCACGCAAGTAACTTTGATTAATACACTACCGTGTATATTTTGTAATTTTCAAAGGCGTGTGGTGTGCCAGTATCTTGATATAATATGTGTTTTAATTTACAATATTTTGCATGAGTACAATTGCTTTGAACGTAAGGGCTTGCGCGATGTGTGTAATCGCTGACCGCTCATGAGACTTGTTATATCTACCATAATGTTTTTGCGCTTACCAAAAGGAATTGCATGCACTTTGTAAAAAACACAGAAATAATAGAAACTTTGTTTTTTATTCATGGATAAGGCGCAGAGGCCGTACAAAGTCTTTTTTAGAATAATTACATGAGACTTAACTTATACTATAGTCCTTGCTGAGAATTGATAAACTATAGAGCTTGACCAACCTGCAAGGAGACTATAGAACTGCTGCTTAATTCTTCGCCTTCTTACTCGGGCCCTCCTCACCACGAGTAATTTGTTTTATCTCCTTGCGCACATTCTGCAACAGGTGAGTGAGCTCACCGCTTTTAAGCGCCTTTTCGATTTCAGTGCGCAGGGAGATACAGTTGTTGGTAGTATGACCGTTGTCTTTGTGATAATCACAGTATTGAGTTGTTGGTAGTAGTACCTCTGCGGGGGTTTTGGTCAGAGGAGTCCACTGCCTCTCTCTGTTTTCTTGTTTTGTTTCTCTTTGTGCAGCGAGCTTATTGATGGTAGCTCGTGCATCTTCAGATGAATAATTTCCTGAACTCGAGTCACGCCAACTCTTTTTAAACTTTTTCCCGTTGCTCGGGCCTAAGTCTGTTGGGCGACTGTGTGATGGTGGCGGTCTGTTGGTGCTGAGATTTTTCTCAGTCTAGGCATAGACCTTAGCTGCCGCCATTAATTTCTCCCAACTTTTTGGGAGTCCCTCCATTCCGGATAAGACCTTTATCATGTCGTCACATCGGACGGCATACTTAAATTGGGCTCTGATCAGGTGCTCATGAACATCTCCTATTTCGAGCACTTCTTTGTTGTAACGCGTAATGAAATCCTCTAAACTTTCGTCATCGTGTCGCCAGATATTCATGACATCCGCCGTATCGCGGATGGACCGCCTCTGCTGACTGAAGTGTACCAAAAACTTTTCTCGCAAGTCTACCCATGATGTGATCTTCCCTACGGGCAGGTTATCAAACCAGAGCCTCGCGGCGCCTGTGAGGGTTTGAATAAAAAGGTGACACCACATCGGTAGAGTCCAACCTCCCACCAACCCCGCGCTCGTGAAGACCCGAAGATGGTCATCTGGGTCCGTCATACCATTAAATTTGCCTACGTTGGATGGGAGCTTCGCTTTTTCTAATGGAGCCAGAGCAATTTCGCTGATGAATTTGGAACTTTCTGCAGCTTATACAGGGCGGTAGATCAGATTATAATCGTGTTCAGCTTCAGGATTGTAAACCGCGAGGGGTTTACATTTGTTGTAATTCGGTTGTAACCGACTGAACACACTTGCACTGTCTCCTTCATGGTATGTTCTATCATACTCTCTGGTGTGGGTGTCCCGTGAAGGGCCCAACCTGGAGTGAACTGATTTTCTCCGATGAGAGTGGGACTCATTATGATATTCTCTTCTTCGATTTTCAGACTAAGTATACTCATATCTCACTTGAGATCTAGAGTAAACTTCTGTGTCTTCTACCTGAATCCGTGATGGTCCATCATACTGGGAAACATGCGGTACTGATGGTGCCCTAGTACGGGATACAGGCCTTCGTCATTGAGTAGGAGGAGCAGTTTGTGCACAGAGTTGTGTATACACAGCATTCAATGCTCCCTGAGATCTGACATACCAGGAGATAGGGGTCTCTCCCGGGGGTAGAATTGAGCTTGCAGGGATTTCAGGCTGTATCCCTGGAGTGACAGGGTCGCTCGGATGATTATAAGTGTATTGCACTTCACTGTCATCCGAAGCTTCTTATACAATCCCCTCAACTTGGGTATTGTTAACGAAATTTGGCCGAGGGTCAGTTTGACGGTGAGTCGAAGTTTCTTCCATTTAAAAAATGGAAATGACAAAGTGAATCGAAACGAGAAAAAACGGATGAAACTGGGAAATCGGTGGGCGCCAATGAAGAAACACTGGTTAAATGACCAGAATCAGATAAACTAGGGGCTTAGGTTCTGCATAAAAGGGTTGGTTTCTTCTCGTTCGGTTCAGGGGTGACTGATCTTCTTCTCTTCACAGTAACTGCAAAACAACCACCATTAGACTCTCCACCGGGAGAATGGGGGTTCTCTCCGTGACCACCCTCCGGCATGAGAATAAGTACAGGTTTATGAAGAAGAAGAAGAAGTGTAAGTGAAGTGAATGTAACTTGAAGATTGTACCTGAATTATCCTTCTATTTATAGCCGAAGTTGTCACACCCTGACTTTTGCGGAAGCGTGATTATGGTGTGACTTTCTTAATACCATTGCATTCAATCATAAAAACAACTAAATGATAAAAACCATAGATGGTCATCCATTAATTAAGTTTAGAAAACATAACAATATTGTCTTAAGACCTAGAAATTTAAATTTGAGTACAATCATGCAACTTGTTTTAAAAGTTCACAAAGACTCGACCAATGACATTAAATAAAACCAGGATTTGGAAGACGTGTCTCGTCCACGAATAAGACACACTGACCGAACCCTAAGACCATGGATGACATCTTTTATTCTTAACGCAGCTTGAAACATCCAACGCCCGCCAGATCCACTACTAATTCCCTGAAATACATGTATTTTGAAAACATCAACAAAAGTTGAGCGAGTTCATGTGTTTGTTTGTGAATAAACCTTTGAAATCATTGAAAGTATGTATGTAAGTTTGAAAACTCCTGGTATGAAAGCAACAAGGAAAACAGATCAATTAAGGTGTAGCTAATACATTAATATCTGTGACGTGATGCAGGAAAACTCAAACCTAGCAGATTTGTCTCCGGGAATAAGACATAGTCACCACATGGGCCACCTTGGGCCGCATGGGTGTGGGCTCGCTACACCCAAATAGATCTATCACTCATGTCCCTCGGTCCTACAACGAGGATTAATGGCCTTAAGCGTTATACCCACCACTCACATGATCAAGCAGTACCCTTCCTTAGCTAACCATACCAAATCAAAATGTTTGTAAATAGTTGCAACATGTATTTCACCCCCGAAGTTATAAAACCCAAAAGCAGTTTAAAGAAAAGGGGGTCATTAACTCACAGGTTTGCGTCTTCAATCACCGTAACTCAAACTCTTCAAATAAACACGACTACCTACAACGTACTAATGTCTATTAGACGAACGACCATGCCTTGACTTAGTATTAATGTCTTTGAGTTACGATTCTTTTGGTGTCTTCGATATTATTCCGAGTTTTATAATTATTTTTAAAATAATTGATATTTTAACTTAAATTATATTTATTAAATTTTTGGAATAATAATATATTTTTGGCTTGATACACTTCGGGTATTTACACATGTATATCCTTCCCAAGGATGGGGGTATCTTTCACTTGTATATTTTTGCCTTATATCGGGGTCGTATTCTGGTGTGTATTTATACGTACGAGAATACGTATTTTTATGGTATTCATTAAGTATTCTTTATACTTAACTTCATATTGATTATTCAAGAATATTATCTTTAATAGAGATTCAATATATATTTCCAAAATATATATTTAAGGGATATTACTTAGAAAAATTATTTATAATTTTTCTTTGGGCAAAAGTATTTGTAATTCTCATAAGTTTCAAAAATTAATATATTTTCAAGTCTAATTTAGAAAATATATTTAAACTCATTTTTCTTCCAAAAATGATATGTCTCATATTTATTTGAGAAAATAAAAAATATATATTTTACTCAAAAATATTGTATTCCGTGTTTGTGCAAGAAAATATATATTTCTTAAAAATAATATATTTTCTAAAAAATTCAAGAAAAATATATAATTCATACTTGTCAAAAATAATATATTTTTCCCTTGTCAAAATATGATACATTTTTGTAGTGATTGTAAAAATCATATTTTCGTTTCCTTGGTGTCCAAAATATTGTTTACCAAAATATACTTTGTGAATAAATTTTCCGGAATATTTTTGTAAGTCTTATTCCATAGTTCGGTTTCACCAATATTTTTGTGTAAATGTGTATATTCATTTGTTGGAATTTTGGTATTATTTTGGATGGAAATTCTTGGTATTTTTGTGAGTTATATTATTTCAAGTCCTAAAATAATATAACTAATACACAAAGTATACAAATAATCACACACATGTGACTTCTAAATATATATCTCCTAAATACATATTTAGTCACTTTTATTTATGAAAACCAACCTCCAATGATTATATTTTTGTAACAAAAATTATGGCAAGGTTTTTGTAGGAAACTCATGGTTAAAATACACTTGTAAATATTTGTTTAAAAATATTTTTCTAAGTGTTTATATTTTTAGAAAATTTTGCCATAGTTTCTCCTAAAAATGGAGGTTTCCATGCTTTCAAGCATATCATTTTCTTTTGTAAAAATCAACACAATTAATTCACAATCAACAATAAACAACCTTAACTTACCAATTTGCCAAAAATCATGCATTTTCTACTAATTCATGAACTTGAATATTTGTAAAAATTTGTAGGAACTTACTAGTGTTATTAGTAAGCCTAGTTATCCTTTAAAGTGTGACTAGTTCTTTAAAAACTTCATTTTTAAAGAAGTTAGATGTTTACAACTTCAAATCATATTTTCTAAAAATGTTTCTTTATGAAATCTTCTTGTTACACAAGTGTTTCTACACTTGTTTATCCATTAAAAATAAGATTTGTCTATGTAAGAACCAAGATTTAATAAAACTCATATTTTTAACTTGGTTTCTTTGAAAGATCATTCATAAATCTTTAGATCTACATGATTACAACTTACTTTGATCACTATTTTTCAAGAAATCAAAGTATTCTTTCAAGTTCATGATCCATGTGTGGATGATCCATCATCCTACAACATTTCTACTTCCTCATCTTGCTAGATTATGTTTTTAATAATGATTTAGCAAGATCTTATGATGATCAACATCATGCTACAAACAATTAATGATCAAGAAGCATAACAACTCTTATTCATCAAGATTACTTCATTATACAAGCTTATGTTCATGTTTACTTCTTATGATCTTTAGTGTTCTTTAAGATTTTGATTATGATTCTTCTTTAACCACTAAAAATGGAAGTAAAATAGATAGATCAAGACTCTTACCACTAGCACAAGGGTAGAGATGATTCAAGAGTAGAAAATGAGTGGATAAAAGAAAACAAGAGAGGTCCTTGATCTTCCACAAGCTCCTAGCTCCTTTATGCTCCTTCTAACACCTTGTGATTACATGAAAATGGAAGATATTGAAGTGAAGATGATGACGATGATGGTGGTGGTGGCTCATGGCCGAGAACAAGGAGAGGAGAGAGAGCTTTGTGTGTGTTAGTGTGTGTGTAGAAATGAGAGTTATGAACCCAAGTGCCTTCTTATAATCCATTTCAAGCTCTTAACCCTTGTATAACATGTTTAGTAAAGTATAAACATATCTATTTAAATAATGAAAGAAAATCTATTTGGTGGGGGCCATGTTGGACCGTAAATAGGTGGGGGGGGGGGGTAGTAGATTAGGGTGTAACTAAGTTGGTTACATTAAGGTTGAAATCCAAGTATTAGTTACATGCTTTAGTTATTAGATATTTTTAGGAGGTGTTATGGTGTTCGGGGACCATAACTAGCTTGGAAATGTTAAAACAGTGCTTCTAGTGTAAATTTGGTGTTTCGGGTAGTGTCCGGTTGTTCGGTTGGTTACTGGTTGGTTAAAGTGCTAAACTACGCAGTTTATGGTGCTTTATGTTACCTTTTGTGGCACTGTTGATTCCCGACACTTAGGAAAGCATTCAGGACCATTTAATCATTTTTCTGCATTATATATTAGTATGTTAAAATGCTGATTTTTGCTGAATTCAGCACTTTTGGTGAGTTTTAGGCACTTTCCGGCACTTAAACTATCACTAGGAAGGCAGCTTTATGTTCCTTACTTTCCTACACACTACACTAGTGTCATACTTAGTTTCTGGCTCATTCTATATCTCAATGCACTGTCTATCTATGTGCTGAGTTCTGTCAGCACTTTCCTGATCCGTTAGATAACTATGCTAACTATACTGTAGGATCATTTACACGACCAAAACGAGTCGTTCAGAAGAGTTCTTGTCAATACGAGAGGCAAAAACTAACGTATCGACTTGGAATCGGCTTGATTTACACTCTAATTGTCTTGTTTCTTGATATAACAGCGATTTACAGCGAGTAGACACTTCGGCAGCAGTTCGGCTCCGGAATCAAATCGTTACCAACGAAATGAACAGGACAGGTATATATAGGCTGAGCATTTCGTACGAGATGGGCAAGACTCATTTCGTGCGAAATGGTCACAAACACACGTTTCTCGTATTTTGTGCCCTGATCTTTCTACTCTAATACAAGACTTGATACAAGACGAAGTCGACAGACATATGCACCAACAGACTCCCCCTTGGATGTTGACGAAGTCTTCTGTGTCGAGTCTTCAACGTCTTCAGTCTTTATCAGTCTTCTCGTTCTCTCCGAACTATTTGACAGTGTAAGTATCCTCAATCTCTATTTCTATCTCTCTTCCAGAATCTCAATCTGACTCTATCTTCTCTTGATCAAATCTCTTGATTCCTTAAGTTATTCATCATCAGCAACTAATCTCCCCCTTGGATGTTGATCTAATCTGGCTCAAACTCACAGGTTCAGAATCGTAGCCTGGCTCTATGTAACACTCAGAATCAGGAACCTGGCTATCTAGCACTTCCTCTATCTCACAATAAATTTCACAATTTTTAAAATTTGACAAATTTATTCTCTGCTTACCACTTGTATAAACAAACTCAAAACATCATTTGATATAATATGACATTTCGCAAATTTTCTCAAGTTTTTTAATTATTTCGAAATCTTTTCTCTTTTATAACAGACTCCCCTCACCTGTTGTTCATCATGTTTAGCACTCGGAATTTTGGAAATCAGCTTTTCAACATCATTTGTCGAAAATAAGATGAAATAAAATCTTTTTGAATTTTCAAAATTTTATGCTAAAACACACTGAAAATCTTTTTGGATTTTTGATTTTAATGAAAAGGTGTAAAGAAATATTTACAGACACTATTTTTGCAAGTTTGTGTGAGAGGATCATATCAGTTTATGAGACAAATCACTAACACTGTTATGCTTTAAACATTTTAAGTTCTAAACGATTCACTTAGATTGTCAATATACTGATCCACTTAAATTTTCACACAAAGTTCAACTGTTTCGAGATACAAGATTAATGTTTTAAGCACTTAAACTTATTCGCGTGTACCACCTCAGAATATACTCCCGTATCCAGATTTCTATATTCAGTCTTACGGGTGAATGTACACTAATGATATCTGTAAACGGGTAATGCGAGACCATGAGAGCTCAGGTTAGAACTTCCGTTCAGACAAAGAGATGATGGCTCGTCTTTCGGTGTGTCCCGTTTGGGGATCTTTTCTTCAACAGCACATGATTAGCATTTTTCAATGTTTCATCATTTTTTTATGCTGAGGGTGGGCTTTATGATTAAAGCAGTGCAGAGCATTATACGAGGACTAGGCTATTGCTCCCGCAAAATCAGAAGTCCTGGTATAATACCCCAGATATCATCACGCACAAAGACCTAGTATGTCAGAAATAGACAATCTTTCAAACAAGATTTCGGGGGTTACCCATATATCCGAGAGATGTTCCCCACGAGATAAGTAAGTATTTGATATTTATGTTTATATCTCGAAAACAATCTACTGAATGAGTAAAAACCTACTAGCATATCCGCAGTGAGATCGTTTATCACATTTTGACTTTCCAAATCTTTAGCGTGCTGTGATAGTCCACTGATGTACTATCATTTCCTCTTTTTCACAACAAAACTCATTTTTTTTTTACTTTTTTATGTTTTTGGATTTTGAGATTTTATCATGTTTTTGGATTTTTTTCAAATTTCTTACTCCCCCTAAAATTCAAAACCATGTAAAGAAAATTTGACAACCCAATGTGAAATGCTTCAATTCTCTATCCACTTGGCGTAAACAATCAGAACTCCCCCTGACAACAAACTATTTTCCCATTATGATTTCAAAACACTTAAGTTTATTTTTATCAAAATGGTTTTTCCGAAAAATTAGTTTTGTTGATTTTACACAAACCACTTGTAGGTTAGGGGTTTCATCACATTGTTCTTTCAACCACTTATATGAGAGTTACATCAAGTTCAACTTAATGACCTTGATTAACCACTTGAAGTTTCACGTGCAGGAATTTATCAACATTACCACTTGTAAAACAAAATATGACAATTTTTTTAGTTTTGAGAAAGATGCCGATTCCTGCTCCATGATTACCAACTTGGGAGCTCCGGCAAGTCAGGATTTTTAAGTATGAAATACTGACATCCAAGCCTAACCAAACTTGGATGTGACCTTTTCAGTTTCACTCGGGTTTCAACATTTCTTTTTTCTTCATAGAAATCTTTTACCCCTTTGGCCTTTCCCTCGACCATTTTTCCAAAAATCTTTTTAACTTTCCTATTGAAAACTTTTTCGACATCAAATTCTTTCTTTTCAGAATAGAATTGATTCGAAATCTCCACTTTTCCAACTTTTGAATTTAAATTTTAAGCCCGCAATGGTGGAAAATTGACATCATCCATTGGAGGAGCTGAATTTTCACTTTTAACCTCAACTTGTGGCTCCTCTGACTTTGACAAGTTAAATTCATCGCCAGACTTCACATCTGTTTTCTTAGCAACCCATGTTTGGTTGTTAAGATTTACTCTTCTCTTGTAAAACTTTTTCGAACACTCACCAACTTCATATGTTGAGTTTTTAAACACTTTGAATTTTTAGTTGGTGATTCATTTTCATCAACAACTTTTTCTTTGAGTTTAGAAACAACTTCCTGTTTTGTGTTGGTTGCCTTTGGACAATTCCAGGCAATGTGACCAACTTCTTGACATCGGTAACAGGTTCTTGTCTCCTTTCTCTGAGGAACTCCATTCTTCTCATGTTTCTGTTTTTCAGCAAAGAACGCTTTGTTCGATTGCTTCCAGAATGAGCTCTTTGCTTCTTTCTTAGAACTTGACCCTGAAACAAATACTGTTTTTGTTTTAGAAATTTTCTCATTTTTATGATTTTTGAGTGAAATAAATCCTAAACCTTTCTTTTTAAAATTACTGTTATGGTTTGGTTTTTTTGAAAACCAGAACCAGAACTGTAACCCTTTTTCTTGTTCAATCTTTGTTGAACTCTTGAGGTGTAAGACTTAGGCTTTTTAGCAAGATTAAAATCGTTTATTTCAGAAATATTAATTTCTGTTAGTTTGAAAACCTTTTTGATCATTTCAGTTTTAACACCTCTTATTGGAAATTCCTCATCAGAATATAATTTGTCTGAATCATTCAAAGTATATGCCACTTTGATTGGTTCGTCATTCAAATTAGATTTTGATAACATGAATTCTTTATTGTAAACCCGTTTGACCGACGATTTTGGACTATCAACTTATGAACTCGAACTCTTGAATTCGGATTTTGACTCTGATTCCTCGTCTTTATCCAACACCTGATCGACCGCCTTTTTTATTAATTCAGACTCATGATCAGTGTCAGATGATATGAATGTGACGTCAATGTTTTCTGGTAAATCATCAGTCGTTTCGGACTTTAACTTTATATTGACTGCCTTTTTGACTTGCTCCTCATTTGGTTTAATAACCTTCCCAGATCGGAGGCGGACACTTGTTATAACTAACACTGTGTTTCTTACCAGTATCCTTCTCTGCGGTCTTCTTTTCTTGAAATGCTTCAAAACCTGCAACAGTTGGATAAATTCTATCAATCAAATAATCAGAACTTGGATAACTTTGCAGTAATCGTCTGATTCTTTCATTTTCTATCTTTTCTGTTTCCAACTCCTGCTTCAACTTTGCACATTCTTCAATATAATGATTAATAGCCTTCTGCTTAGACATCATCACTGCATTCATCATGTTTAAAACATCTTCTCTTTCTGAGTTTGTCTTTTGTAAATTGTTCACCATTATGTTCAACACATCATACGATTCTTTCACATATTTAACATCGAATAATAATTTTTCTTTCATCTTGTCAAGCTCACTATACTTCTCATCTTTTGTTTCACAATGTTTGCATGGTTTCAAACATTTTAGACAAGGTTTAGTGATCTCAACAACTTTTTCAACTTCGATAATCTTTTCAACTTCAACTATCTTTTCAACTTCAACTGCCTTCTCCACTTCAACCACCTTCTCAGCTTCAACCATCTTTTCAGCAACTTTAACTCCTTCATTCTGTTTAGACTTCTTTTCCTGAGTAACATTTCTGCATTTTACCTTTTTCTGTTCTTTCGGTACTCGCTTCTCCTTTAGTTTCTCCAATCTATCTGCAAAATAAAATTTAAAACTTTCAGGAGATAATTGAGTTTTCCAATGTTTATTTGTATTTCTTCTTCATCATCACTGCTATCAGTTGATGATTAATCAAACACTTGTGTCTAATCTGAATCTTCTTCTGAAGAGGCATACTCTCCATCTTTATTTTTCTCATTATTGTCAAACACCTTCATCCATTCTTTCATCAAATCTGGTTCTTGAACTATTTGTGCAATTAATGCTCCTAACGTTTAATTAGGTGGAATGTATTTGTCCCAGCTAAAACCTTCTGCCACTTTCTCATCATCTTGATCTATTATACCATAATAAGCTCTCTTTGTTGACTATTCGATCGCCTTCTTAGCATGTGTAGTTTGTGGTTCTTGTTGTTGATACGGTTGTTGAGCAACTTGTTGATATATAGCTTTCCGATAATAATCATTATTCCCGAACGGATTCTGAGCTCCACCTGCTTCTCGATTGGTACATTCCCTCTTGAAATGTCCTTTTTCCCTGCATCGAAAACAAGTAACTTTAGATTTATCAAAACCTAAAGTAGAAACATTAGCATCACAAAAATCATCTCTTCTAGTAATCGTCTTAAATTTCTCAGCTCTCCTCAATACACTCGCTAAACACCACTTAATATCCATAAGCTCCATTTCCTCAGCATCGATCTGATCGTAATCCTCTTTTGTCAACATAGGATTTTTGACCGTTTTGAAGATGCAACGCGATGTTGCAGTGTAAAACATGACCATTACTGCTGTTTGAGCCTTGGAACTGATGACTTGAGGTTGAAACATTCGGACTAACATTCGAGTATGAAGAAAAAGCACTGTTGCTTTTTGGACTTTGATTGGTTGATCCAGATGAGTTTTCAGCACTGAAAGCGGTTTGGACCTTCAGACTTTCTTCAACATTCTGAATATTTCCTTTGTAATACATCTTGATGTCTTGTTGTCCACTTGGATTGTTCATTCTAGCAATCTTTTGTTGTTCAAGATCTTGTCCTTCAATTTTTTCAATAAACTGAGAAATTGTCAACTTATCATATTCTCCAGTGTTCTTTATGATCATCAGATATGTACCCCATTCTTTCTGAGGTAAAGCATCAGCTAATTTGTCAACCCATTCTTCTCGATCTTTGTTAATATCCAACAGAGACATTGATCTTACCAAATGACAATATCTTTCAATCAGCTTCTTTGTAGTTTCACCTGGCAAACTCGTAAACAAGTCAAATTCTTTCTTTAACAATGATTTCTTACTTCTGATCATATCCGTACTTCCCTCAAACATAACTCGAAGTGCTTCCCAAATTGAACGTGAAGTATTATCGTGTTGAAGTAATATGAAGATGCCTTCTTTCACAACTTGCTGTAACAGACTAATCATCATCTTTTCTGCTTTGTACATGTCTCGTTCTTTGTCCGACAACTCAGAAATAGTTTTGATAACACCCACATCTGTATGAGGTTTAACATACTTCTTTTCAATACATTCCCAAGACCTCAAATGATTTGCTTGAACCCAATTTTTGAACCGGTCTTTCCATCCATAATATTCTTCAATGCCCATTAGCTTCGGGGGTTTTTGCAAAGTTCCTGTTTCATTTTCCATGTTCACACTCTGAGCAATGGTAACAGGAGTACTCGGAGAAGTAGCAAACGCGTTATAAAATTCTTCTTCCATGATCTGGTGAAATTTCACAAACTCAGACACTTTCAAACGAAATGATCAAATTCAATCAAACTGGAAACTTTCACACGAAATGGCCCCTTCAAACGGAATGAACCCTTCACACGAAATGGATCCTTCAAACGAAATGAATCACTTGATGCGAAATGAAATCTGGTGCGAAATGGCTTTTGACACGAAATGGATCACTCTCAAACGAAATGCCACTTTCAAGCGAAATGGCCACTAAATCATCATTTCGTGCGAAAGAAAATGAGGTTTCAAGCGAAATGGAACTAATACACCCAATTCGTGCGAAATGGATAGTTCAATTCGCGTGAAATGCTGCTGACGTCATCCTATCGGCCGAAATTTTGTTCAATTTATCAATTTTTAGGTTGATTTTAGGTCCAATTCTTTCAAGGATTCGTTAAAACAGTGTTTCGCGTATAATGTGTGAAAGTTTAGCCATTTTAACCGTGAAATCTTGTTAAATTTTGAAAAGAAGGTGTAGAAGTCAGAATTTTGAAGAAATCAAGCTAAATTCAGTAAGAACTCTTCCTCCTAAGCTCTGATACCACTTGTAGGATCGTTTGCACGACCAAAACGAGTCGTTCAGAAGAGTTCTTGTCGATACGAGAGGCGGAAACTAACGTATCGACTTGGAATCGGCTTGATTTACACTCTAATTGTCTTGTTTATTGATATAACAGCGATTTACAGCAAGTAGACACTTCGGCAGCAGTTCGGTTCCGGAATCAAATCGTTACCAATGAAATGAATAGGGCAGGTATATATAGGCTGAGCATTTCGTACGAGATGGGCAAGACTCATTTCGTGCGAAATGGCCTTGTTCCATTTCGTGCGAAATGGTCACAAACACACGTTTCTCGTACTTCGTGCCCTGATCTTTCTACTCTAATACAAGACTCGATACAAGATGAAGTCGACAGACATATGCACCAACATATACTTAATGCATCATTTAAGGCAATACAGCTTTCATGCAATATTGGTATGACATTAAATAATATATGATGCACATGCATGTATAAAGCAGAATCAGAAAGCAATTAATTGATATTCAGCATAGTCACTAGGCACTAATCATGATTAATTAATTGTACGGATACCTGGATTTTTGACAGTTGTCACAGAAGTTTGGGCGGGAAAACTCGTTGATGAAATTTTGACGGAAAGTGCTAACTCCGTAAGCGGTTATTTTTTTCCTCCGTTAATCTCTTGACGAGTGTGAGAGCACACGGATCACGATCTTTGATCAATGGCTGGGGTATTGCCACGTGGAAAGTGGGCAGATGAAGATCTCTCTTCAATTTCATGCCATCATCGTGACTTCAAAGGAGCCTGGGAAAATTACACGTGGCCAGACGGTTATAACCGTCTGGTGATGCACGATAGAGTCTTCTAGAAGATTACAGCTGTAATCCTGTGTGACTCCTTACTATATGGCATCAGTGGAGTAAATAATATCCAAGTCTGGATATTATTTATGCGGGAGTGCTTATTAGGATTTTTATCCTTATCTGTTATGGAGAAAGGCGCAAGGATTCGTTGGTTTCCTTTTGGCACGCAGGTGTTGCTTGTTGTTTCTTTTCTAAGTTTTCTTTGTAGGACCAGTGTGCGGCCGCGCAAGGTCTAAAGAGGGTTATAAGGATGAGGTTGTGGTATGGTCCCAAGTACTCGAACCGAGGTTTTTGGGACCTTACCCCTTCATTGGCGTATGTGTGTAGACTATAGAAACTTGAATAAAGCCACAGTGAAGAACAGTTTTCCAATACCTCTAATTGATAAGTTGTTGGATGAGTTGGGGGTGCTTTAGTGTTTTCTAAGCTAGATTTACGTTCTGGATACCATCAGGTGAGGATGCATGAGGAAGACATCCATAAGACTGCATTCAGGACTCAACAAGGTCATTTTGAGTTCTTAGTATTACCCTTCGGTCTCACTAATGCACCAGCCACATTTCAAGCCTTAATGAATGTCACCTTCAAACCACTGTTGAGGAAATGTGCCTTAGTTTTTATTATGACATTCTGGTGTATAGCTCTTCTCTGGAGCAGCACTTATTAGATTTGGAGGCTGTTTTAAACCTGTTCTTGGCCAATTCCTTGTTAGCCAAGAGATCAAAATCCTCATTTCCAGGATCTCAGGTGGAGTATTTGGGGCATGTTATATCTTCTAAGGGTGTTAGTACAGATCCATCTAAGATTGAGGCTGTGATTAATTGGCCAGTTCCTACAACAATCAAACAGCTTAGAGGATTTTTGGGTCTCTCTGGTTACTACAGGAGGTTCATTAAATCCTATGGAGGAATAGCAAGACCACTGCACAACTTGTTAAAAAAAGATGCTTTCAATTGGAGTGCAGAGGCCTAGTTGGCTTTTGAACAGTTAAAAGAGGCCCTAAACACTGCCCCAGTTTTATCTCTACCTGATTTTTCAAAAGTTTTTGTTATTGAGACAGATGCATCAGCAAAAGGGTTGGGGGTTGTCTTAATGCAAGAGGGACACCCACTGGCTTATGTTAGCAGAGGTATATCCATAAAGCAACAATCTTTATCAGTGTATGAGAAAGAACTGTTGGCAATACTGATGGCTGTTAAACACTGGCATCATTACCTTATTGTAAAGCATTTTATCATTCGAACTGATCAAAGGAGCCTTAAATATCTGTTGGATCAGAAGATTAGTACCCCCTACAACATAAATGGCTAGCAAAGCTATTGGGGTATGATTATGAAATTCTGTATAAAGAAGGAAGTAATAATCAAATAGCTGATGCCTTATCACGGGTAGAGGGTTTAGCATTATTTGAGATGGGATTGAGTTCTATTAAACCCTGTTTGTGGCCTCGAATTGTTAAAAGTTGGGAGCTGGATGAGAAACTGCAGGCTATTTTACATCGGCTACAACATACTTCTAGTGTGAAGCACTGGTCTTGGGATAGGAAAGTGTTGAATCGAAAGTATAAGGTGGTGGTGGGCCAAGATGATCAGTTAAGGAAGGACATTCTGCATTTATGTCATTCTTCTGCAACTGCGGGTCATTCAGGCTATTTACTACATTGAAAAGGTTGAAACAACTGTTCTATTGGAAAAAAAATGTGATGTTGATGTCAAACAGTGGATCAAAGACGGTGAAGTTTGTCACAGAGCTAAATATGATAGGACTGCTTATCCGGGGTTGTTACAACCACTGCCTACTCCTACATCAGTGTTTTTGGATATCTCTATGGATTTTATAATGGGATTGCCCAAAGCTGCTGGTAAGGATGCTATATTAGTAGTCATTGATAGACTAACTAAATATGCTCATTTCCTACCCTTAACTCATCCCTATTCAGCTTCTACTATAGCCCATTTAATGTTTGATATTGTTTTCAAGCTTCATGGATGCCCTACAACAATTGTGTCTGATAGGGATCCAATATTCATCAGCAAGTTTTGGAAAGACTTTATGAAATTACAAAGGGTGCAGCTGAATTTCTCTACTGCCTATCACCCACAAAGTGATGGACAAGCAGAGGTGCTTAATAGATGTCTTGAAACATATTTGAGGTGCATGGTTATGGATGATCCTAAACAATGGCCTAAATGGCTGACTTTGGCAGAATGGTGGTACAAAACCACTTATCATTCAGCTATTCACATGTCTCCATTTGAAGCCCTTTATGGGATTCCACCCCCTATTCACATTCCTTACATTCCAAATGACACTCCCATTGATTCTATAGAACAGTGGTTTCAATTAAGGGAAGCTAAATTAGTTTCTCTAAAAGCTAATATGTCTAAAGCAAAGAATCGAATGAAGCAATTTGCAGACAAGAGAAGGTCAGAAAGAGAATTTAAAGTGTGCGATTGGGTGTATGTGAAATTACACCCTTATGTTCAGCAGACATTAAGGAAGCATCATCATCAAAAATTAGGGCCAAAGTTTTTTGGGCCTTACATGATTTTGGAAAAAATAGGTGCAGTTGCATGTCGTCTAGATCTGCCAGCAGACTCACAACTTCATCCAACCTTCCATGTGTCATTGTTGAAGTCCGCACCAGATTCTCCTCAGCAGATTACACCAATCCCTCAACTGCAATTTAATTCACTGGTGCCGCGAGCAATTTTGGATCGGAAATGTATAAGAAGGGTGACCGAATGGGTGTCAAGGTTTTAATTCATTGGAAAGATCTGCCAGTGACAGAGGCAAGTTGGGAAGATTAGGGGTGATTCAGGCTCGTTACCCTGATTTTGAATCTTGAGGACAAGATTTTAAAAAGGGGGAATGTATTGTTACAAATGTAAAGTCAAAGGGTTAAAATGTAATATTGTTTGTAAGCCTAAAGTGCTAAACAGGGGATTAATGAGGGACTAGAATGGTAAATGTTTGGTTAGCTAGTTGTTAGAAGGTAGTTGGTAGTTAGTGAGTATAATAACAAGATGTAACAGCTTAGTAACTAGCTTGGTGATAATGAAATTTTCCTTTCTCTTTAGATTCTCTCTTCATTCTTATCACAGTCCGAGTTTTTGGAAATGCGTTGCGGAGAAATTTCATGCGAAATAACAATGTGAATCGTACCGGCCACACCATTCAGTATCTCGAAGTGGAGCGACAAGAATAAGAAAATAGTAAAGTTTAACGGTATTTACAACAATGCCTACACCATTCAGCCACGTGGTACGGATGATGTGGGAGTTTACAAGTCGGCCAAGCCATATATGCTAAGAAACATAAGGGGACGTTTCCCCCTATAGGGGCTTGAGATATTGTTATGCTTTTGTGCCAAACAAGGTTGAATCAACATAGAGGACTAAATCGAGTCAAACAAATTTAGTATCGGTGGTTCGGATGCACGTTACCACTTGGACCTTAATGCTAAGGAGTGTAAGGATGAGGTGCCCATCAACGTGTAACAAAGGTAGACAAGCATCGTCTTCAAAAGCTCCTAAAGAATCCAAAATAGATGCTTAATAGGTAAGTTCAACCAATTTCATGAGCTATAGGTGAAGAAACTTTGGTTGAAGCAGAAAAATAACCAAGAATCGGACGAGAAGGAAATGGAAATACTTCAGTTAGAGAAAGAACGTGAAGCGACGACATTGTTGAAGGTGAAAATTGCCACAGATATAGTTTTTAGTGTTTTTATATTATGTGTAATTTTTTTTAATTATACATACTTTATTTTTCTTATAGTAAATGTGTCTGTTATTTTTATACATAATACAATATAGTTTGAATTTACATGGAGATAGTTGGTAAACGGGCAACAAGCTGCGCCGGTACCCCCTTTTTGAATAGCAAAACTAAGCCTTTTAAAATCAACGTCCATAGATCTCGGGGCCATAACATTACTATGCATGACCCTTTGAACTCGAGTAAGTAGATCCACAGTCTCTAACGCCAGAAAACCAAAAGTACCAAAATCAAATGGGATAAACACCTGCTGGTTGTAATCATAACAAAAAGTTTTATATTGGTTACTAGAGGTTCTAATCTTGTTATATTAATTATTTTTTTAAATATATATAGAACTTAATTGTAATAAAAAAAGAGTAAACTACAATTCCAGACCTTGTGATTAACAGCAAATGGAACGTTGAGCCCCTATTTTGCAAAATTGAACAATCAAGTTCTCGTGGTCGTCGATTTGAATCAATTAAGTCATTATTCTACCATTACAATACATAACGATATTGTTTTGGTCAAAAATCTGATTAAGGATAATGTAACCAAATCTGAAATGTGAGGTAGAGTGCTTAGATGATGAACAACGATGGAAGTGAATATAAGGCTGTAAATGCAATTAAACACAGAGATTCATACGAGGAAACGCCCTTGATCACTAGTAGATCGCCTGCACAAAATCCTCGGGTGGTGAAAACTATCGACCACCAACTATATTGAACAATGAAAAAATGATTACAACTTCGGATGTTGATGAAGTGTGGTACAACGATTGATTACTAAAGTGTTCGTAAGCTTCTGCTTGTGTGTATGTGCGAAAGTGAGAATATGCCTAACAACACTTGATCAGCCCCTTTTAATTTAAAGATAACAAAATATATGAAAACTATGCTAGTCCACGTTCACACTTATGACCGTTGTGGAATAAGCATGTGCAGCTTCCATAACAAATTATCTCCGAGATTCCAGCTTAGACTCAATCTACCACGTTGATATCCTGCATATGAATATAAGAAAATATCAAGAACAATTGTTAGAAACTATAAGAAATTAATAAGGATCATTGATCCTCCAAGACCCTACACTATCTGTTAAGGATAAGTTATCCAGGCGACGCCTCAAAATATGGGATCCATCATAATAAAAATCTGAGTAAATTTAAAAAAAAACATACTTTATGTATGTATGTTATTGCAAAGTGTGTCCTTTGTCTTTAATAAATACAGAAAACATACTTAAGTTTACAAACCCTACCATGTTATATCCTTTACCCCAAACTTTGTTTATTTTTTCAGTTAGCTCATGTCACGTGTGGCCCACTTGAGGGCACTAAAGTCATTTAACCTACTCAATTTGTCTTCCTTCTATTAAAACCCTAATCCCCCAATTCAACATACCAAACTCAACCCTGCTTGAGTAATTCAGAGAACTTTTCACCAGGCAAGTTCTTCTGCTGCTCTTCTTCTACTCTTCTTCCACCGATTGCGTGGTGGTGCCGCTGCTGCTGGAAGTGGTGGTTGTAATTCAACCCCAATTTAGACTGGTTCAAAGTGTTTTCTTCGCTCCTCTTGCAACTACATAAGCTAACTCCTTGCATTCCTTTGATCACCAAAATTGTTTTCTTCTTCTCTGCCTTTCTTCTTTCATTCCTTTGATTTTCGTGTTGGTGTAGTTACAACTAGCTGGTGATTAATTTACACGCAGCTTTCACCAAAGACAATGGCTACTTCATCTTTTAATACTAATCATACCTGGTCTGATGATGTCTTCATGAGTTTTGGACGTGATAATATCATTAAAAGATTTGTGGACCATCTATTTAGTGATTTCAAACGAAAAGGAATTCGTGCTTTTAAAGAAGGCGAAGACCTGCAGAGAGGAGAAGAGAGATCTCCACAAATCCAAAGAGCCATTGAACAATCAAGGTTTCTGGTGGTTATATTTTCTAAAAGCTTAGCTTCCTCGCCATGTTGTTTGAGGGAGCTTCTGAAAATCCTTGAGTGCAAGGAGATAGATCAGGACAAATATCAAATTTGCCCCATTTTTTATAGTGTGAAGTCACAAAAGGTGGTTAATGGACCCAACAACTATGTAGAAGCCTTAAAAGAACTTGACATCCTAGAGAAAACAGAGGTGGCTCAATTGAAGGAAGCTTTGACCAAAGCTGCAAACTTACCTGGATGGGATCCGGAAGATCTGGCCAATGGGTAATTACTTTCTTTTTAATGTTAGTCATTCATGGTTTGCTTAGGTTAATGTAGCTTTTTATATACTGATACAAAGACATATTACAAGATGTAGCGATGGCGATCTGCGATGAAGTGGTGGTGGTAGCAAGTGGGTTGTGGTGGTAGGATAGTTAGTGTCACACCCCAACCGATGGTGGAAACATCGGGGTGCGGCACTAAGCGTTCAGATTGCTCAAGAGATTCCACAACACTATTTGTTTCAATAATAGTTAATTCAAGATTCCATAAATTGTCTAAAAAGCATCCACGAATCAACCACAGAAGTATCAGATACAAAACATCAAACATTGTTCAAAATTTCTAAATTTACTAAGATGTGTTTCTAAGCAGCATCCTAGCATGTTTCTTGATTTCCTCAGCTACTATCAACCTGCAACATGTATTAAAATACTATCAACAATAATGTTGGCGAGCATACAAGTTTTGTATACATAGCATAATAGTTTAAAAGACTCATATCCATCATGTAAATATATAAAAAGTTTCACCATGCTAGTTTACGCAGTCCAAGTGATAGCCCAAGTTTCCAATGCGTTAAATGCCTTTCCCAAAGACTAACGGGAGGTTAAATGTCTCCTCCTAACAATACCCCCAAAGTCTAACGGGGAGGTGCATTACCCCTATAGCGCTACCACTGTTAAGGCGGAACTACACACAAGGATTAAACGTTCACATAGCATAAAAGTCTCAAGAATCACAAGTTTCAAGTTTCATGTTCACAGCGGATAGAGTATGTTTCCAAATAAGTTTCAAGTGTCAAGTGTCATGTTTATAGAATACATGTTGCATCCCAAAAGAATTTAAAACAAAAAGGGATCGAGTATACTCACAGTGGGTGCTTAGTATCAACACCGACTAATTGGATCGAAGGGAGCGCTGGAGTTAGCCTGACTATAGTATAACAGTGTGAGTGTAGAACAGAGTGTCGAATCGTGCGATTATCGAGTAAAAGTGTCTGACAGGTTTCCTGATCAGATGGTCATCCAGACGGATGGTCATCTGGTCGGATGACCATTCGAACCAGATAGGCCCCATTCGATCAACTAGCTATTCGACCAGTGGTGTGTTTGCAAATCGTTTCAACTTTTGAAGTTTTCGTTGTAGTATAAGATCAAGTCATTCGATCGGATGGTCATTCGATCGAGTTGTGTTACTTTGGAAAATAGTTGAACTTCGAAAGTTTGCGAGCTTATATACCGCCTGATCGGATGGTCATCCGATCGGAGGGTTATCCGATCGGATGGTCATTCGATCAGGAGATCTGTTTGGTTGCAATAACTTTGTAAAAATCTCCAAGTTCAAGTTTAACGGAGACGGCGTGGTAACGTATCAAGACAACGGAAACCCACCAAGGTTCAGCTTGTCCGATTGGATGGGAATCACCCCATTCGATCAGGGTAACTGTTCTTGACGGAGGTTCATGTCTGACTCGTAAATTGGTCATCTCTCTGGGGCAATTCTGTTTCCAAGCCGACTCCAGACTAAGGAACAAGTCTAGGGCCAGTTTAGGTTCAGATTCCCTCAGGTTTAAGTAGAAAAGTGAATAAAGTTGCAGAAAACATGATAATAGTTGAAAATGTTTAGATCTTTGCAGAGATTTGTGTAAAAACGTGTAGAACTCCCTTAGATCTGGGCCAATCTCGACGGAATAACGTCACACCACTGTTTGCACATGAAACCGGGGTGACATCATCTTCAAGGAGCCCAAATCTTGGTGATTTCACGGTGGAAATCAGTTATTTGATGGTGAATATGATGAGAAAGTGCGTAATGATGAAGGTTGTACAAGATTCAGGGAAGAATACTTACGAAATAGTCGAGAATCGAGAGAAAAGTGCTTGAGAACGAGTGAGAGCGTCTGGTCGGATAAGCCTGTCACATCAAGTGATTTGACAGGAGGTATTTATAGTGTAGAGAGGATAAGGCGGTGGGATGGCATGGATCGGATGACTATTCGATCGAATGGCCATCCGATCGGATGGTCATTCGATCGGATGGTCATCCGATCGGATCTCCATCCGGACAGCCAATCCTCGTTTGCTACTTTCCGACTTTGTTTCGTTTTGCGAGCTAGATTAAGCATTGCGTATTATTGTGAGTAATCATTACATTGGTATAATTATGTAGATAACACAAAAGTTCCCGTGTTTCAAGTCTGTGTCTAAGCTAGTATCCCGTTCACTAAGTATCAAGTATCAACGTACCAAGCATCAAAGTATCTCGTTCAATAAAGAATCAAAGTCTCTCGTTCAATGAGTATCAAATTTCTAGTTTAACCAAGTATCAAAGTTTATTAGGTGTCAAGTTTCAAAGTATCAAAAGAATCTAGAATCGAAGTATCTCAAGATTCAAAGTATCACAAGATTCAAGTATCACGCATAGCAAATGTCTAGTTTTAAGATTCAAGTTTCATAGTATCATAAGAGTCTAGTATCTCAAGAGTCAAGTTTCATACTCGTTCACGCATAAAGTATCAAAGTATCATAGTTTCACGTAGTTTAGCATTAATAAGACTCAAATATGTGTCCTTTAAATATTACAGGGACCAGACTTGCCAAAAGATAAAAGTCTGGGGACTCAGGGCGTTACAGTTACAGAGAGAGAGAGAGAGAGAGAGAGAGAGAGAGAGAGAGAGAGAAGGAGGGGGCGATCTGCTGAGCTTGAAAAGATCCTGGCTGACATGAGATCCATAGTTGCTGCCAAGGACAAGGCCTATTCTAAGCTGGAGAATGAGAAGAATGGGCTTGAGGAGTAGCTGCTAATGGCTAAGGTGGGTCATCACGAGGTTGTCATGGTGGCTATAAATGAGGCCAAAGTCTGTGATGCTAGGACTGTGCTGCAGAATGGCTAAGGAGGCCATTGATCCTAACTTCGATAGGTCTGCCTGGGATCTAACTTCGTGGGAGCAAACCCTGATCAAGCTCGGCAGCGACGAAGAGGTGGAGCCTGCGGTGAAGAAGACAGCTGAGGTCGGGACGAGTGGAGCTAAGGAAGCTGTTGGAGGAGCTGGTGGTGGTGAAGCTCTAGCATCTCGCTAGTTTTATTCAATAAAATTTGGTCGTTTGAAAAAAAAATGTATGTATACTTGGCTTAACCAACGAAGTAATCTTAATATATGAGTTGTTTAATATAAAAAGTAATTCTAGGATAACATTTACATTCATACACCAAAAGCATGTGCGTGCACACATATATGTGTGGATGTATTCATTCTAGAACCAATATTATGTTAAGTTTTTAGGATATGGTTTGGAGGTGGCAAGAGCTTCATTATGTCACGTTAACTAGCGGGCTCCATTGCCTCTTTTCAATAACTAGCATAGTATGGGATGGAGTCCTCTCTTTTCCTACTCTCACCAATGGCGACCCTACCTTTAATAACTCTCTCTCTCTCTCACACACACGAGCGCACACAACAGCTTGCAAATGCTCGTTATTGCAATGACTGACATCCAATAGCGTCTCCCAATAGCTAGCATGATGTTAAGGAGGGGCGCTATTGATGGAGATTTTGCTGAGGCGGCATAGGCAATGGCGCCCCATATCCTGCACTCTAAGAATCGCATAACCAGTACATAACGCTTCAATAAGTAAATTTAGAAATCACTCTTAGACCACCCGTAGTGGGGCATTATAGGGCATTATTTTTGAAAAAAAAATGGTTTGGCGTGTTTATAAAAACGCCTAAAATGGATTATGGAAGGTTTGACTGGGTTTGACTGGCCAATGAGAAAATAGTTTGCTTTTTTATTTTATTTTATTTTTTTGTTTAATGATTGGAAGGGGCATTATCAGGTATTATTCCCACTACGCCACTTTTGCAATAACGCCCCATACTGACTGGACTGCCACTTGTCGAATAATGCCCCATGGTGGGGGCATTATTTTGTTTAACCACTACACATGGTCTTATCTCCTATTTTCTATATTTTTAACAAGGTAAAATAAACGTGGACATGTATATATAATGCATATGTATTTGTGCATTTAGACAAAAAGCTATCAATGCAAAAATCTAAAGTAAATATCAACATACATCATTCTAGTCGATTTATATAGTAAACATTACAAGAAGTAAAATGATTTTCAAGCTCTCAATATATTATGGGTTATGAAACATGTTTTTGTTAACAACCAATTTCATCCAAATGTAATTAACCTCCATCTGTATATTTCTTATAAGTTGGTTGTGGTACAAAGTCCAAACTAAATAAATTTAAAAAAAAAAAGACATCAATGGAAAACTTGCTTTGTTTGGCCAAATTCACTTTAAAAGTTGTCTACCTCATTTGGTGATTTGCACAAATGACAACAAAATTTAGTTGTAAAGCACTTTCACCATACATTTTACAAATTGCCTACATTGGAATTACAATGTGTAAGACACCCATACCAACCTTTTTGAATGTTATTTATATAAATTAAAATGAATGTCCCTTTCCAATAGATCTATATATAATTCTATTGGATTCAAACACTGAGGCAATCACTCCATCTACCTCATTATAGTAAAATATTTATTGCATATAATTTTGTGGTGGTGACATCTTCCTTGTCATCTTTGACTACATTTGGTATAGCAATGTGGTCAAAGATATCAACCATTGTGATGAAACTAAACTCAATTTATTTAAACAGGAAATGTAAGAAATGAGATGTACATTCCCCAAAGCATTTAATTTGGTCAACATGTATGGTCTCAATGTGTGGGTATGAGATCATGTAATGGTAATTGTGTCAAAATCACACACCTTTTTTGCATTTCAAAATTGGTAAAGGTGTAACTCATACAAAAAATAAATCTTTAAATACCAATTCCAAAGATTTTGAAAGAATTAGACTCAAAGCTTGATTAAAAAAAAAATGTAAAATAATCTTAAAAATAAAAATAGCATTTGTATCGCAAAAGTAATTCAAATTCGAATATCCAACCCGAGAATTAGTTTAAAAACTATATATTAAAAACCCAAACAATGAATTTGGTTCATATTCTAACCCAATTCAAAAACTAAAAAAGCGAATTCGAATTCGTCATTAAAATTCGGTTCAATTTGATTTTAGGTTCTTTTTCTTTTGAAATATCTAAAGTCTAAAATGGGTTAAGAAAGAAAGCAATGAAAAAGTGGAGTACCATATTGATGCAAATGGGAGAGTTAGAGCATGAAAGTGGGTCCCTCCCACCTTTGACCAGACCCCACTACATTCAACAACTATGGTTAAACCCAAGTTAAATGGTTAACCACACGTGTGTAGAACAAAGTACCAATGGTCAGATAAAAGGACCTCTCTTCATCTCCAACACAAAACTCTCACCCTCTGTTGGGCTTGTCCCTCTGTCAAATCCTCATATAATTTGTTAGCCTCTTTCTTATTTATATATTTTCTAAACAAACATGCCGGGAAGCTTAGAGCCGTTGGATGTGAATGTACAGATCCCGTACCATTTCAGGTGCCCGATTTCTTTAGAACTTATGAGAGATCCGGTTATTGTGACCACCGGTCAGACCTACGACCGGTCTAGCATCGAGTCATGGGTGGCAACGGGCAACACAACGTGTCCAGTCACTCGTCTTCCTCTAACCGACTTCACTCTAATCCCTAACCACACACTACGCCGGCTCATCCAGGAGTGGTGTGTGGCGAACCGGTCATACGGTGTGGAGCGTATTCCGACGCCGAAACAACCGGCCGATCCGGTCACCGTCCGGTCGTTACTCAACCAGGCGGTTTCTCAATCTAACAGTAAACATGTCAGGCTGTCTGCTCTCCGGCGGTTACGTGCTCTCGCACGTGACTCGGAGAAAAACCGTTCGGTGATTTCAGCGTATAACGCACGTGAGATTCTGATCGGAATATTATTCGAAACGAGTTTGAGTTTGAACTCACCGGAGTTGAATCTGGAAGCGTTAGCGGTTTTATCTTCGTTTCCGTTAACGGAATCGGAGTGTGTGTTGATATCGTCAGATCTGGTTCGAATTTCGTATCTAATTTCGCTTCTATCGCATTCGTCGATTGACGTTAGGGTTAATTCAGCGTCGTTGCTTGAAAATGTCATCGTCGGAACCAGATCGCCGGAGAAACGAGCGGAAATCAGTAATCAGAATGAAGTTTTCGAAAAAGTGATCGGAATTTTGAATTATCCGGTGACGTGTTCGAGAGCGATGAAAGTTGGAATCAAAGCGTTGTTCGCGTTATGTTTAGTCAAGCAACACCGTCATAAGGCGGTGGAAGCCGGGGCGGTGGAGGCGGTTATTGACAGACTATCGGATTTTGAAAAATGCGACGCCGAACGTGCGCTGGCGACGGTGGAGCTTTTGTGCCGGATTCCGGAAGGATGTGCGGCGTTTGCGGCTCACGCGCTTACGGTGCCGTTGTTAGTGAAGATTATTTTGAAGGTTTCTGATAGAGCGACGGAGTATGCAACCGGAGCGCTGCTGTCGCTGTGCTCGGCGTCGGAGCGGTTGCAGAATGAGGCCGTGGCGGTGGGTGTTTTGACGCAGTTGTTGTTGGTTGTACAGAGCGATTGTACGGCGCGTGCGAAACGGAAAGCGCAAATGCTGTTGAAATTGTTACGTGATTCGTGGCCGGAAAAGTCGGTTCGGAATTCGGATGATTTAGCGTGCAGCGACGTCGTTCCGTTTTGATTCTTTTCTTTTGTGGATGATTTTGGTCCACTTTTTTCAATATTGGAAAGAAAAATAGTTTTTAGAAAAAGGAAAACTAAAAGAATATTATTGAGGTTCTAGAAGGGTGGTGGGGGTATATAAAAGAGGGAGGAAGAACTGTTATCTGGGGTCTGTAACTCTGTATGTAACAAATTTTCGGTGGTGCGGATGCTTTTTTGTTAATGGAAAACTTGAAGCTTAGTTTTGCAATTTACTTTCATCTATATAGTAACTTCTTTTTATATTGATTATTTTGAAACGTTAAACTAGAAATTTAGCATTTCCAATTCAGTTACGAGTTGATGAACATTTCATAAAAGAATCGGGTGGTTTTAAGCGAATCATATCAAACTAACGAAAACCAAGGCAAAACAACTGATGTTTGCCTCTATTTACTTGCAAACTGGTTTTTGTATCCAAGGTCATCGTATAAACTCTATAAGCCCGATAAGTTGTTGGAGCTACTCAAGGGCGTAGGATAGTGGGGGCGGCCGACCCCCCAAACTTTTCCCTTAGTAATGGAGAGTATGTAGTTTTGGTATAGAAATTTTTGAGTATATACGTTTTTGACCCCCCGTTTTATAGAAATTTTTGGGTGTGTACGTTTTCGACCCCCGGTCGGAAATCTCAAGTTTCGCCCCTGGAGCTACTAGTTCACTAATCAATTTGTGATTTTTCATGATTGGCAATTTTTAAACTGTTTATTAAGTACATATGGAGTTTATTGTTTTTTAAATTTACAGAGATATGTACAATAAGGTATAGTCATTAACTTGCATCAATGAGTTGATGTTTATTTATTCGGTCAAAATAACGTATTATGTGTATACTTTCATTCAAAATAATATCTGTCATATCATTTAATCTAACCTGGATAAAAAGTAACATCCAACTTAAGTTTTATATCATATGGGCTTCATACATTCATTAACCATGACCATCTTCAGCGACGGAACTAGCACAAAAATTTAGGGGTATCCCAATTTTTTATTTTTTAAACCAGGGGTATCTTTTGTATAACGGAGACGAAGTTAAGGGGTAATTTTACACTACGGAAACGGAGTTAAGGGTTATTTTTACACTACGTAGACCGGGTTGAGGGGTAGCCCGTGCTACCCCTACCAATCTTCTAAGTCCGCCCCTGTCTTTGACCAAGGTGGAATCAAACTGTTGGCTTGTCTTATAATCCATAAATCACCCTTCATATCCATTAATACGTCTCTGAGCAAATAGTACTTGTAATAACATTTAAATTTGTTTCATATATTTATTGTTACGATTTTGTAAGAGAAGGGTTCAAGTCATAAAATATATTGTATTTATAATATAAGTTTATGTTATATTCTCTTCTTTTTTCTCCTTTTAGGCAACCATACTACTATATGAGTAGCAAGTTAACTGGGAATTTAAAATGCCAATTGAACGCGATTACAAAATGTCCATATACTTTCCGTGGGTTAGGTTACTGTCAATTGAAGTGTAGGAAAGATTTGCAGACTAGTTAAAAAGGTATTGAAACGCGATGTTGGTATGCATAAGCTTAGCCAACATGCTCTTAACAAATAACAAAATAGGTGAAACTCATATTTATATCCAAAACCGAATCTAACATAGCCTGGCAATAATCACATCCTATTTCGATTTTGTGAATACAAACTGGTTTTAACAAACCCCTAAAGGTGTTTGTGAATTGCTTTCTCTGTCAAATTCCTATTATAACAAAAGAAGGTGAATTATAGACCAATGCATAGAAATAGTATGTTTACACATGAATCATGCTAGTATTGTATTTGTGTGTGATGATTTTTAAAACTACTTGTGACATTAAGTTAAGGTGTTAACTTGAATGTATCTGGATACAAAAGGTCTTAAAACATTTTTTACATCAAAGTTTAATAATTGATATTATAACCACATAGTTTGATATATTTTCATGCAATATACTATTTTATAAATAATAAATAAAAAACTTGAAACATTATTTAATAATTGAACTACCCTTGACCAAGAAGATTGTCCAAACAATGATAGTATGTGAGACTGAAGCAAAGCATCCACAACAAAAGTATGTGTTTTGAGCATGGGAACAAAGAGCCTCCCAACACTCATAATTCATGTCCTCCATATTTGACCCTTAAACCAACCCAAAACTCATGACTTCATATATATGCCATTTTCTTCATTTTACTACATTCACATCAATTTGATTTGATGTTTCTATTTCAAAGCATCCTATGTGATTATAAAAGTATAATGTTATATTGTAAGTTATAAAACTCTAGAATATTAGATTATATAACATATTTTTTTTACATATTAAGTCATTATATTTGTAAACTGTATCATATTTTATAAGTTTAATTACCATAATGCATTAATAAATACGTGACAGAGAAAATAAATACACGTAAGATGTACCGACTTTTAAGTTCTAAAAAGTTATGTTTTATATAAAAAATAATATGGAAGTATGTTACTTAGCTTGTAACGTTAGATGAAACATAAAACATTTTTATATGAAAGTATGTTACTTAGCTTGTAACATTAGATGAAACATAGAACATTTTATACAAGGATTAAGGACTGAGGAACATCACTTACTTCCGTTGTCCGTTGTACCCTAGGTGAGGAACATCGCTTACTTCCGTCGTCCATCGGCCCCAGCCCCGTCAAAAAAATAACATATACACCCATCATAAAAAGAAAATATAACAGGTAAACCAGTTTAATATTTCTCTTTTTCTTTTTCCTAAAACCATTCATTTCAAGACGATTAAACCTTTATCAGAACCCATTTTGATCCGAACCAAATTGGTAGTTCTTTATAGCGACATGTTTCGACTATAATTTGACAAACCGTTATCCAACTAGCCCGTTTAGCTAGACATACTAAACTTGATATAATTGTAGAGGAACATACATGAGCAGTCTATAAAGCAATATGAATGGTCTAAACGAAATAGTTAGAATACAATCACATCCACATACATTAACCATTATCCCATATAATCACTATTTACAAACCAATATCAGAAACACAATTAAAATTTAAAAAAAAAAAAATCAAGTCATAACCCTCCATGGCCATTTCAAAATAAATACTTTTGATTTTTCAATTTAAACACCAAATCTTTTTATGACCTTATCTTACCCCTCTTTTCTTTAGAGTAACAACACAAAGGAGGGGTGCAAAAGGACATGTGAAAAGCTACAACAAAATGTCTGCCAGCCAAAGCATAAAATTTAATTCAAATGTAACATCTTTTTTTTGGTAGATTTTGAATTCTTATCTTCTTTTTTAAAGCTAGTTTTTTTTGTTGCGGCGCGGGGAGGGGGCGGGTGCTTTTAAGGAGCCAAACCCGTCATCTTGCAAATGGGACAAATGTTTTTCTGTGCCAGCCACTGTTTGATGCAATCTGTGTGGAAATCATGCCCGCAATCCAAACTTCCAATGTTGTCACCAGTGTCGTATTCTTCCTGAAAAATACAAAAAAATAAATAAATAAAAAAAAAAAACTGGTAAGAGCATATGATGAGACCCACAAGCTAAGACTCGAACAATATATCATCAGTTCGGGTCGATTCGGACTTCGAAGACGTTTTGTATTGGACAAGAACGGAACTAAATCGGGAGGATACCAAACCGAACCGTACCAAAAACCAGACGGAAAACCAAACCGTGCATAACTGGCCCTGATTCGGTCTGGTTTTAACAGTACAGACCAGGCCTCAAGATGATTAGTTAATGGTCTATTTTTTGAAGTTCACAAAGTGGTGATGGCTTGGTTTTCCGGTGTCCTGGGTGACAGGAACAATTATTGTACCTTTGGAGATGGATCATTGACCATATACCAAATTTGTTGACCACAAAAGAAATTATAACCAAGATATTGACCAAAAGAAATTATAACCAATGATAGTAGATATTGTGTAATTTCAAGAAGTATTTTTTCATGTATAGACTCAAAAACGTTATTCGAAACAGAAAGGGCTAACTGCATTGGAAGATGACCAAACGTTCGTCCAAATCATATATCATATCCAGTCTTTATGTATAATTTACAGATTATAATGAGAAGTTTAAAATAATGTGTTTTATGTAAAATTAATTATTAGTTTTTATGTAGGGCTGTTATCGAAGCCAAGTCGAGCCAGGTTGAGCTCGAGCTCGAGCTCGAACTTAAATGAGCCGGCTCGGCTCATTTATTTTATCGAGCTACAAAGTCAAGCTCGAGCTTGGCTCGTAAAATGTTCGAGCCAAATCGAGCCGGCTCGTTAAATAGTTTTATTATTTTTGTTTTTACAAATATTGATAACATAAAAGACAAAAAATAAATAAAATTACAGACAAATCTATATGTATTATTTTTATTTTTCTAATATTTTATTTTTTAAAGATAGAAAGGCTTATTAGAAGTATTATATGTATAATTTTTGTTCATTTTCTCATATTTTTATATGTTATTGATTAATTAAACTTAAAATGTTAACACTTCAACCCCCTCCCACATATTTTTTTTATTTTAATACATTTAAAATTAAAATTAATCTATATAAAAATAAAATAATTCGAGCCAGCTCACGAGCTCACAAGCCGAGCCAAGCCTAGCTCGTTTACAAATCGAGCCGAGCCGGCCCGTTTACAACCGAGCTTTTTTCGAGAGAGCCGCGAGCTACGAGCTTTTTGAACACCCCTATTTTTATGTTAAGGCCACCTGTAGTGGGGCATTATATCACGGCAAAAGAGAGCATGGCACCCCATAGCGCCGCCCAACACCACTACGGTGGGCGCTATGGGGGTTAAATTTTGTGTTCCCGTAATGTACAGAGCGGCGTGAGAGGGTGTTTGGTTTCAAAATTTGACCGTTGGAACACACACTCATCTTCATCCCCTTCATCCCTCACCATCTCAACAATCCCATTTTGTTCATATTTTCTCAACAAAATTATGTTTCTCAGAGTCCCTCTCACTCCCACTTTCTTCACCGGACCCACCACCGATGAGAGTTTTAACCGTTGTCTGTTTTCATCTCCTGATACGACGTCGTTGAATACCGTTTGTGCGGCGGTGAAAGTCGGTGAGTCTGAGCCGTTTGAGGAGGTGAAGAAAGCGTCTGAAGCTCGACAAAAGTATGCTGATGAGTCTGAGGCTTCTATTAATGAACAGATCAAGTGAATTTTTTCTACTTTAATTGGAGTTTTTTGGTTTGAATTTCGGCTTTTGCTGTTAGTGTGATTATTTAGTGTCACTTTATGTTTGGTTTGTGAAACTTTAGTTATTGGAAACTTGAATTTTGTGTGATGCCAAAGTGCCCACCATGTGTTTGGTAAAAGTTGTAGGAGAACCAGTGTTAAAGATGGTTGCCCACCATGTGTTTAATCTAGAGATTAATTAAAAAAAATAGAAAATTAATGATTAGGCAATGATGGGTATGGGGCTTTATGACTACACCCTCTTGTGATATAAAGCCCCCCTTATGCACTTTTTGACACTTGTCGCATAACGCCCCAGTGCCCCACAAGGGGCTTTATGACTGACTACGCATGGTCTAAGACCATGCGTAGTCGTTGGAGTGAATAATGCCCCACCCTAGGGCGTTTTGCGCCATGTGGCAGCCCAGTCAGCAATGGGGCGTTATTGGGCGTTTTTACAAAATGGGTGTAGTGGGGATTGGGGCATTATGTTAAATGAGATGTAAAATAATTAAATAAAACAAAAACCCTCAAAAAATCTTATTGGATAACAAAAAGGGAGATGGAAGGTGATTGGACAAGGAGAAGGGGGCAAGGCGTGTTTCAAAAAACGCCAAGGGGGCTTTTTTCGCGAATAACGCCCAATAAAGCCGGGCCGTAATGGGTATGGGGCGTGATTCGGCGATTTTTTTTTTTGAATTTTTTTTAAAAAAACGCCCCACTACACATGGTCTAATATGAAGCAAATTTGTAAGTTAATTAAGATATGATAAAGATATAAAGTAAAACTACAATAATTCAAATGGTTAATAATTTGCGGAAAAAATAGAGTTTTGGTGTAATGAATAGTATTTAGTGATAATTGGGAATTACTATTAATCACATCAATTTAGTGGTGTGTTTGCGTACATTGGAGTGGATTTTTATACTTCTACAATCTACACTAAATTTAGCGTAGAAGTGACTGTTAAGTGTTTAACATTGGAGTGTAGCTATTACCTAAAAAAGTCAAACTAAAGAAAATGGAAAACATAAATCAGACCATGGTTGAAGCTGAAGGGTAGCATATATCTGTGTCTAAAAGGGTCATCGTGTAACTACCACAATATAAAAATAAAATTCTTGAATAAATCTTACTCTCACCTGACATATGCAACAGGGCTCTAGGTTTTGAGCGGAAATCGCCATAAAAGCTATGTGTTTTCTTTGTTTCATTGTCTTTAAAATAACCTCTTCACTTAGCCCAGTGTTCACGTCTCCTATACGTTCTTCCAATGCTAGCAGTTCCTGCAATGATATTGTAAATTTTACATAATAATATGGTTAGCAAAGAAGAAAGTATGAAAACCGGCCCGTTGTCACCTCGTACGACATATTATCAACATCTAGCCTCATGTCTCTGTGCCTGTCATGCAGCTCAGCAACCCCGTTGATAAATGGATCAAATAGCATATAATCCTGGCATATATAATGATTTTTTTTTGTTATTAATCAAATCAAATAAATCCATTGTTAGACTTAACCGTTTTTGTCACGTGTCAATGTTCGGGTCGGTAAAAACAGAAGTCGGGTCAGATTTCTGGTCATGGAAGACAAAATCAAACCTCAGCTCGTAAATTTTCACCCCTCCGCATTGCATTTAACACTTGTCGAATCTGTAACATGGTCAAATAAGAAATTAATGAATTTGCTGAACTTACGAATAATATGCAGAATACTGCAGGAGATAATTTAAAAACATAATTGGTTGCTTTGTGTGTAGGAGTTGTACAGGTTATGGATATGAATAAAGACCTTAAATCTAGAGATTAAATAGTTCGATCTAAACAATTGACTATTTGTTCATTACAAATAAAGTAGTTGAAGTACCCCAAACCAATACCATCAAGTTGTGTGTAATGATTTACCGATTATTCCACTGTCGTGTCTTCGGGCGGGTGGAGGTCGGGTTTCCGCGCATTTGGGAGAGCCAAGGGGCTGGCAGCAGTAGAGTAGTCGACCTTGGCCATAGCGCCCGGTGTCACGGTGGTTGGCACGTCGTTAAAAAAAAAGTAGGTAACTTTGACCTTAATTTTTTTTCCAAAACTGTAGATGTCACTATTTTCATGCAATGTCCCGAGAATCTTGGTTTTAAAAGGCATGAGGCGCTACGATGTGTTTTGATCCCAAAAGGCAATGCATGAGGCGCGCATCACGTATGCAAGGCATTTGTTATTAAAATACTAAAAAACTATTTATAGTTTATATTTTAACTTGTTAACCATTAAACTCTAAATAAGTAAATAATAAGATATTCTAGTCATATTTGTTCAATCGATGGTCTAATTTGTTCAAATACTCAAACACACTGGACTTGAACTAAAATGTTGCATTAATAATGGATATTAAAACATAATTACTCAGCAATCTCATATAACTATAAAGGTGTACCCTAATGATTAGGGGTATAATTGTAAACGAGTTGAGCCGCTCGTGAGCTACTCGAGGCCGACTTGCTAAAGCTTGAATTGAGCCGAGCTCGAGTGATAGGACTCTACCTTGTCTGCGGGTTAACCCATCTGGATCCAACGGGTCCCGGTTCAATAACCTTGAGCCAATCAATGAAGAGCAAAGATTTAGGGCTGAATTAATGGGGGTTGACTGCTATTGGAGTGAAAGTCAATAACGAGTCAAAGGGCTGAATTTAAGGGCTAAACTTTAGGATTAGTAACCTCTCTATTTCTTATTTAAGTATTTCATTTCTGCCCTAGTTTTCTATGTCTTGTTAGTTTGATTATCTAAGTGTTTTTGTATTGGAGATTAGCCATCTCGAATCAGGCCAACTATCTTATCATTTCAATATATCAGTCCTTTATTTTCCGGTATCTATCATCGAGCTTCATATCTAATAACTGTTGTTACATAATAAATACGAGCCTATTACTTATGCCAATAAAATAGTATTTATATATTAGAAGGTTAAATTACATAATAGATATTATTATTATATATAACTCATAGTTATCAAAGGCGCGAAGCGCACTCTAGGCGCATAGGCACTGATTAGGGCCTAGGCGATAGGCGCAAATAAAGCGTGCGCCCGAGAAAAAAAAAAAGCGATAAGGTAGTAGATAATTCAAAAAATAAAAAAACAGCTATTTATAATTTATATGTGTATTTATAATATAATGTTAATTTTATACTTTTTATGTATAAATTAAAAAGTTTAAGAACCGAATGTAAACTACTGAAGGTACGCGGGGGGGGGGGGGGGGGTGTGGTTAAATGTCTAAATACACAAACAAGTTTTACACTTTTTAAGTAAAAAAATACAAGTTTTAGGGACTGAATATAAACTAGGGAAAGATAGAGGGGTTAAATGTTTAAATACCTAAACTTATGTAAAACCCTAAAAGCCTAACACACTCATGAACGCAGCCGCTCTCTTCTTCTTCTTCCTGGTTTCCGGCTGAAAGCAGCACCATCGCCGGAATTAATTACGCATGGGATGAAATAAGCTGCGCTATTATTACCTAGGAACTATAAGCGCAGTAAATGCGAGTCGCCCAGAAAAAGCGCCTAGGCGCCAAAAGCGCTCGCTTTTGATAACTATGATATAACTACAATAAAAACAAGCTAAGCCTGAGGCCAACTCAAGCTAGGCTCATTTACTCCCCTACTAATGGAATACGACATGTTGCTGATATGTGATAACTTCCAATCAACAATTTGACAACTAAATTGTGGGATTGGGGAACAAAATATGAAAACAAAATAAAGTTACCGGCTCAAAACATGCTTTATTAATATGGATAGTTGGAGATAATAATGTTTGTACATATTAAATTAAATTAAATTAAAACACTATAAATTAACAACCTTTTTGTGCATATATGTCTTGTACCTAATGCTTTAGGAGTTTTTCAAAAAAAAATGAATTTTTTACTTTTCACCCAAAGGTATTTGCTAAATTAATTTTAACCCAAAACTATTTGTTTTTTATACTTTTAACCCAAAACTTTTTATCTTTTACTATCTACTCTCACAACTTTTTTACTTTCAACTTTAGTCCTGTATAGTTTTCATTTTTTCGCAAATTTTTCGCTTTATGCTTCGTTCTAAATTGTGTGGGTTAACATATCGCAACGTTTTTACGTTTCGTTCTAAACTTTGCGAGTTAACACAATGCAACGTGTGTGTGTGGTTCAATGTTTTTACATCGTCTATTATTTCCCCGTTTGACAAGTTCGACATAACGTGTGGGTCCTAGATCGATTTAGTTATTAACTTCCATGTTTAGCGTTTCGGTCTAATTTCTTCACATAAACACGCCGCAACTTCAGTGTTGGTGGTCGTTGCGGTAATGTGGCATTGATGCTATTTGGCACAGTTTTACGCCACTAGGGGTTTTTCAAATAAAAATGGTTATGCATATGGTTGTTGTAACCTTGGCTTTGAGGGTTTTTCAAAAAAAAATTTTTTTTTTTACTTTTCACCCAAAAGTATTTCATAAATTACTTTTAACCCAAAACTATTTGTTTTTTTCACTTTAACCCAAAACTTTTTATCTTTTGCAATCTACTCTCACAACTTTTTTTACTTTCAACTTTGGTCCTTTATAGTTTTCATTTTCCGCAAACTTTCCGCTTTATGTTTCGTTCATCGCAACGTGCGTCTTTGGTTTAGCGTTTTTACGCTTCGTTCTAAACTTTGCGAGTTAACACGACGCAACGTGCGTGTGTGGGTGAACGTTTTTACATCGTCTATTTTTTTCGCGTTTGACAGGTTCAACATAATGTGCGGGTCCTAAATTGACTTAGTTATAATTAAAGAATCTCCGCCGCATTGCGGCGGGTCGTAATTCTAGTTGAGGTTTAATAACCAATATTCGATGTTAAATAGTAACAATGTATACCCTAAGACCTAAGTGACTGATCTTTTCAGGCGGTATGGAAAATTTTCTCTGAATTCTCAAATTTTCAATTTATTTCAAATTTCAGCACATGAATATAAATAGTTTTGTGTAAAAAGAATTTAAGCGCTTAAAAACACCAAACAACATCAAATTCAAGTGTTCCTATGTTCGATTGGGTGTTTTTGGTCCTTTTTTAAATTTTCAGTGATGGAATTATAAGTGCTACGAGTTCAAGTCAAAAACTATGCTTCAATGGTTTATAACGTATTTTCTCTTTACCCTAATTGTGGATTTACATTTACTTCTCTCCATAATCCATATATTCTGAGATATGGCATGTGAAAGCCGCCCATGTACTCAAAGCTACTTTATAGACCACCCTAGTATCTATCGAGTTTTGTTATATGGCAAAAAAAAGCCTAATGACAAAATTACCCTTAATTTGGTAAGACAATAACACCATTGTTTGAGCTATCACTAAACGATTCAATGTAAAAAAAAAAACTTATACTTTTGTCATTTTAGTATCTTAATATGTTTTTTTAGCTTTGACTTTAGTATAAACGAAACATATACATACTTGTATATGGGTAGCCTTGATGAAAGAAGCACAAACCTCAGATACGAGCCTCTGTCTTCCCTCGATATCAGCCGCTAAAGCCCGCCAATCATCATCAGGTACCTCCATCAACAACGCCGCCCTTGAAAAAGGTTGATAATGATGTCTCTGGCTAGAACCTCCAGATGAAATACGATTATCATCCGATGAAGAAGATCCACCAGAAAACGAAGAAATATGACCTCTTTGCCCTCCCGACTCCACCTCCGCAGATGGAAAAAGAGTCCAAGGAGGAAACTCCGACGATCTTTGCTGACTAGGTGCCGTGTGGTTATTAAGATGAGGCGTCCACAGACCATTTAAAGAACGTGATCCCCCGTTACCACCGCCAGTTCTAGAACTAGACGATGCACCACCAGCACCGACACCAACGCTTCCGGTGGCTAAGCTCCAATGCGTAGGATCTTGAACCGAATTCCGACCGTCAGACGGTGGGACGAAATTATGATATTGCACGTTGTTTCGTAACAAGCTTGATGAAGATGAACCCCCGCTTCGTGAACTGATATTAGCACCCCAAGGGAAATGATGTGTATTTCTTGGAACATCTGGAGTGTGGACAAAAGGGGGTTGCGGGTTTGATATATTATTACCGATTTGCCCTCGGGACTGGTCCAAAAATTCATTAAGCAAAATCTGTCTGTTCAAAGATTGGTGAGATGAATTAATATCCGATCGTCTAACGGGGTTCCCAGTTGATGATACGTTATCGTTATTATTAAGATTTAGAACCGAGCCTCGAGTGCCGAACGGTGGTGGTGTTGGTGTCGGTGAGCTTTCTGGAACTCCGATTCTTGAATTTGGTGTTTCATAGCGGTTCATCGGCACATGGTTGACTTGAGCCGAAGATATGTTTAAGCTTCTAGAAGCTTCCGGAAAGCAACCGGAAGCGCCACCCATGAGGGACTGGGTAGAAGTACCTTCCAGGGTTTTTCTTTTACAAGATAAACCCCAATGATCGAAAGATGAGCCCGGCCCACAATCAGAAGGCCCGATACCATCATCGTCACTATTAGTACTCTCATATCCAACATTCAAATTTACATTCATAGGAGTTGTTGATGATTCACGATGTGGTTGTTCTAATCTTGATGCATGAGCGGCTGAATTTGACCAGTGTTGACCGTCATTAGAAACCTGATCACGTAAACTTGCTCTAGAGCTAGATTCGCCAACGTCCCAGCTTCTAATACTTTGAAAACTATTATGACGATTTGTATTCACACAACTGAAATTTAGCTCGTTAGAAAGATCGTTATTTAACAACCGTCTTTCCATTGGAGATAACATATTATTCCAATCATCGGTTTCGTCCATACTAGTAGTGTTGGGATTTGACCCCTGGTTAAGGTCAACGGTCTCGGGGAAAGGGTCAAATATGCTCCTTTGACCTTGCATCGGGTCAAGTTATGAAATTGACCAAGTCAGTATTCACAAGGTATAGCCCCCGCAATTCTTCACTCCTACGCGATGCATAGAAGGCACCGAAGAATAAATAAGGTTGTGTTCCTGAGATTTATACATCATCAACGAAAAGTTAATATATTAACGAATGGATTTAACCATTAAAGGAGAACAGTAGGACGACATTCAAAGTCAAAATAGCAACACTTTAACCAAAAAAACATCAGATAATACACAAATTATCGCAACCTAACAGCTTAAATTTTACAAATTAATCATAAAGCAAAATTAACAAATTAGTTACACAGCATTCTTATATCAGCTTTCCAGGTATAATAAAAAAGAAACAAAAAATAAATAAATAAAAACAGAAGATCAGATGTTTAAAGTTCATCTTTTCGGTTTAGTACATGAGTAAAAATTAAAGCTTTAATGAAGAGAATCAAGAAATATTAGTTAAACAATATTACATTGTAAAGAAAATGATGACCACACCTGCAGTACAAAAATTATGCATTTTGAGGCATCAAAGGTGTGGAAATTAGATCAATTAAACAGTGCTAAATTTTTACCTAATTTTTTATATGAAATGTTATATTTTTGAACTTATATTAGCATCTAAAACATCAAGATAAAACTTCATCAATGTCAATGGTTTAATTTTCATCAAATTGCATCAACTCCAGATCAAATTTGCAATTAACAGTTAAGGGTTTTGACAAATAAATAAATAAATAAACAAAATAACAAATAAATTAGCAACTTGTGAACATTATCAGAACAAAAAAAAAATTAAAAGAAAAGAAAAAACCTAGCATAAAAAAAAAAAAAAAAATCATAGATCCTATCTTCTAACCCAAACCGATGACATTCAGATTCAAATGAAATTAATCTAGAAATACAATTCACTTCAAGAAGATAAAAAACAAAAAACCCAATATTAAAAAATCAAAACTTTACCGATTAAGATAATCAGAAGCGATTGAAATTGGGGGCGTTTAGTCGGTTGGATGATGAAGATAAGGAAAGAATCGATTGGTAAGAGAATCTGAGCTCATTGTGGGTTGAAAATGGATAGACAACAGGTGCAGTGATGGAGGAAGAATGAAGAGAGAGAGAGAGGAGAGAGAAAATTGTTGGGTGTTAAATTTTGATGGGGAAGAAGAAGATTCGTGTTTTGGTGGGTTTACGGTGAGATGTGGAATATGCTGATACCAACATAATTTAAGAATCACTTTCAACCGTTGGATGAGTTCTTAATCTTTTTGTTTAGGGCATGTTTGGATTGGCTTCTCAAACCAGCTTATTAGCTTATTGACTTATGGATAAGTCAATAAGCTGTTTTTATGTTTGGATAACCAAGAAGTCCTTTTCAAAATAGCTTATTGCAAAGAAGGAAACATGAGGTTTTGAAAAGCCAAGATTTCGTGACTTTTGGATCCAGAAATGACTTTTCAAAAATGAAATTACTAAATTACCCCTTATATTTGTTTCCTTATATCCAGAAATGACTTTTCAAAAATGAATTTTCTAAATTACCCCTTATATTTGGCTTTTCTCACCCCATAAGCTAATCCAAACACTTTTTTTAAAAACTCCTTTTCAAAAAGTCCTTTTCCCAAAAGTCCTTTTCCCAAAAGTCCTTTTTAACTCTAATAAGCTTAGCCAAACATGCCCTTAATATCTTTTGAGTATCAAAGTGTTTTTCTAATTTGACTTAAACAAATGACGTAATTGAGAATAATAATGACATACTTTTTATACAAAGATAATAAATAAAATTAATGAATAGAGTTAATCATCCGGGGTCTAAAAGAGTTTTAGAGTTGTAAGTTAAGATTGTACTAGTTTTTTTACCTGCCGCGCGTTGCGGCGGCGACGTCTTAGTTGTCTATAGCTGGTAACATGTTATATGATGCGTTAACCATATGAAAATGCGTCTTTCAACGTATCCGATCTAAGGCATTGTGTTTACAAAAGAAACAGAATTGAACCCGAGTTAGTTTGTTTAGTGAGGGTTCCACCTAACAATTACACCACCCTTACTTTGCATCAAGACTTAGTAGTGTCAAAACGTTCAGTAACTTGAATTTGTAGCGTCGAATGAAAATATAGGGGTAAATTTGAAAGTTAGAACCCAAGAGGGTGAAAATGACGATTTTTAAAGTTTATAGAAAGTTTTCTAAAGTCAGTGGGTTGTTTTTGTCAACTTAGAAAGATTAGGGTGGTTTTTTTGTCTTTTACTCAGTCGATATTGGTTTGGTTAGTTACGGGATTGGTACGGTACGGTATCATCAATTGCTATACGCCAAAACTTATCGACACGTGTTCGAATCATTGGTTTTTTTTATTAGTTAACTAAACGAATTTTATGACTCTTCGCATTAAGAAACATTATATTCCATAATTACAAAGTAGAAAAAAATAATCTAGTGGTCTAGTGATATGGTATTTGATCCACGACAACAATGAATTCAAAGCTATGTGTAATTTTGGTGTAAAAGTTATTGTTAAAAGCATTAGTTATCAGTATTAGCTATCAAGTTGAAGTTGAATAATAATAAAGTTAGTATGTCAAATAATAATAACTAATTTCTTTTAAGTAGGAAAAAATTGGAAATTTAGAGAAGTGTAGGGTAATATAGAAGGTTAAGTATTTTGCTGTTGGAAGTTACAAACTATTTTAAAAAAAAAGTTTGAAAGATGGTGGAAGTTGCAGACTATTTACAAAAAAATAGTTTGAAAGATGCCTCGAAAGCGTGACCTCTTGTTCAGGAACACATGCATATAACCACTTGATCAGATTAACATTTGATTTCCCATTTGCCAAACATTTTATTATACAGAAAATAAGGTGGTGGCTGTGATTTGACAGCCACCGACCTTTCATTTTAAGTTTATATAAATGGTTTTAATTTTGTAACGTAAGGCTAGCTACCGTTATTGCTTAACAGAAAAGCATGTCATGTGCAGTGGCGAAACTTGAAATTTTTGACCGGGGGTCGAAAACGTATATACCAAAAATTTCTATAAAACCGGGGGGTCAAAAACGCATATACCCAAAAATTTCTATACGAAAACTGCATACTCTCCACTAACGAGCGAAAAATTAGGAGGGTCGGCCGCCCTTCCCGCCCCCACAAAGCTACGCTCTTAATCATATGCCCCAAACGTGAGGGCATTTATGTCATTCTCAAATTATGTTTAAGAAGTATTTATTTGTCCCTTCTTCTCATAGGGGATGGTTCAAATGAAAACTACTTTTATTGTGAAAACTCGAAAACTAACTAAAAAAAGCCTAAAAAACACACAAATTTTTTTTTTCAATTTTTTTTATAAAAATCGCTAGTTTTTATATATAAAAAAAAACTTTTTTTCAAAAAAAAAAAAAAAAAAATTGTGTAGTGCACATGTGTAATAATACACATGTGTAGTACACATACATATGTGCAGTATTACACATGTGCACTACACAAAAAAAAATTTTTTTTATATTAAAAAACCTGCGAAATTTTGATTGCAAAAAAAAAATTAAAAAAAAAAAATTTTTGTATGTTTTTTTGACTTTTTTTAATTAGTTTTCGAGTTTTCACAATAACTAGTGGTTTTCATTTGAACCTTCCCCTCTTCTCATATACCTTCATTTTAATTCAAACACACTTACAATCATAACGGATTTCACGCAAATTTGATTCGGCATTATTGATCACAATGTGGTCCATCAAAAAGGAGCCTGGTGATTTCGATTACGACATATGTTGTAAGTTGTCTTAAATCATTACAAAACACTTAAAAGCTTTATTTTTTTTTTTTTTGTTAAATACTTAATTTTGTTTCAAGGATGTTATCTAGCGTGAATTTGCCTCAAGATTTACCATGGAGTGACCTTTTTAGAGTTTTGTGGTGGGGGTGTATGAAAAGGGTAAGGTTGATTATACAGATTTTGTGAATATAGAAAAGGTATGTTCTTGAATTAGACGGCCTTACACGAGAGCTAGGTTATGTTAATGGGTCGTTTTGTATTACCATTATCCAATTTTTGGTGGCGATTTAAACTTTGGATTGAGATTGTTAAGTAACCATCATCATGAAGTAAGTATGATAAAGCATGTTTTTAATCATAGAGATTTATTTTTTTTTATATTGAAATTGGGGATTGAACATAATAAAAACATGGTACGCCATCAATAACAAGGTCAAGTTGTACGACAAGACAAAACTGAATGTATTGATGCAGGGCCCGTTTAATGTTTTTAGAAGCCCTAAGGAAACTATAAAGTCGAATTCCCTTTGAATGGGTCAACAAGTTGAAGTCTTTGGTAACTTATATTTCAAAGTTATACCTTATATGGATAGTAGAAAAGAAAATAGATATGCCTTCTTTTGAGCTACTGACACCAACTCAAACTAGCAAAACACAAGGGGACATGAAAAGGATGTGGAAGACAAAACACCAATCATAGGAAATATGTTGCAAGAGAACACAATTTTGAAAGCACCGGAAGCAGATGGAGATGAAGAAGTTAATGAAAAGGAGCAAAATGTGGGTTTAGATGGGAAGAGGGTGTCACAGCCATCAAGGACATGCTTGTCCCCTTATCTCAAGAGGCCAGTGGTTATAAATGCAACAAGGGAGACATAGGAAAACGGTATTTCAACGTACATATACACTAGATGTGGTTATGCATGATATGTACATTTCATAACTCATAAAACGCAATAGTTTGCAGTGGCAACCTTAAATTGCTATAAAACAACCTGCAAAAGCATAAAACTCATTTACACCATGTTCTAATAAAATGTAATCCTACAACTTTAATGCCATGTGCTAGTTTTCAGGAGTACAATCTTCAAGATTACAGGGATACAGAAACTCCCAAGGTTGATATTCGAGAGCATGAAACTAGGATAATATGCACACAACAATTGTGTTCAAGCTTAGGGCACATCCTGAACTATGAAGAAAGGTTTAAGGCCCTATAATCACCATCAAGATTACTTTGTACTCAAATAATGTTAGTCAGTGTTTTTCTGAATTAAACAATGCCGTTATATTATGACATTGTTTTGTTAATAAAATGTCCACATACAAAATTACAGAATACGTCCGTGTATGAAAAACCAAAGATCAACGATACATTGAATTCAATCGAAACATAGAAATGGTTTTGAAAGATGCTCGTTTCAAAGAATATCTGAAAGATAAAATGATAAAGGATTATGATCTGGTCTTCATGCCAATAATATGGAAAAGACATTTCTACGTTATCTACCTCAATATAAAATCATATAAGGTCAATGTCTTGGACAATAGTGCTTCAGACAATGATTTGAGCACTAAAGAAAAGCATTACGGATGGGTTGAAAATTTGGTAACTCCTTTAAAAACTTTTTATTGCTTTACAACTTTAGTGTAAAAAAACGCCATACTAAAATTGCAAAAATGTCAAACGGGCAGTGACATGTCGGAGCTTGTACGAATTTTTTAATGTATTTTTAGGACCATTTTACCCTTGAATCAAGCTTTAAATTTATAAAACGCGATATAAAACTATCACTCTCTACAACACGCTAGGGCAAGTGCACCCATCGTTGGCATAATATAGTGATGGTAAGATACCGAGGTCGTCTAAGGACACAAGAGCTTTTAATACCGGAATATTGTTGACGTCTAATCTAACCAAATATAGAGAAAATTTTGTTTTTTGTTTTTTTTTTGCTTTTAAATAAGTAAATATAAATAAAGAAATAAAGGAAAACAGATAGACAAGATAGAATCACTTGGATCCGACTCGTCATTTATGTATCCTTTGATGATTTCCTCGCTTTGGGTCTTTTAAGAGATTATCTTAGTTATTGTGGCATGTCCCTCTTTTGGAGGCAACGCTACCCTCAGCCATATTGGTCTGAGTCAGCAGGGATACAGTCCCGCAAGGTCGTATCATTGAAAGATAATTAAGTAAGTTATTAATGCAAAAAGTGGCATGTCCCTCTTTTGGAGGCAACGCTACCCTCGGCCATATTGGTACGAGTCAGCAGGGATACAGTCCCGCAAGGCCGGTTTAAAGTTTTAAGAGTAGCTAATTTATAAGGGGTTACAAGTCGTTCTTACTTCCCCCGATTTGATGCAATCTGCCTCAAGGGAAATCCTAATAAACTTGAATCAGGTCCTCACAAGATCTATACACTGAACGAGGCAAGAACTTTACCCGACCACCCTTCTAAACCCCTTCCAGGCAGTTTACGCGCTTTATATAGACTGTAAAGACACAAATGAGTGAATCAACGAAACATGAAGAAATGATTTAGTAAAATTCACCTTCAATATAAAAAACTAGTTATTAAAGTCATTAATACAAACTCAAATAAAAAGTCACCAAAACTAAGAAATCAAAAGTAATACATAAATGATTTTGTCTTCACCAAGTGATGTAAGAGATTAGCCAAGCATGACCTTTATTTGACAAAAACTCTTACTATCGATCTTGGATCCCGAGACTACACACACACTCTAAGGATGGATGATGGATGAAAGTGGTGGATGATGGTGGTATTGTGGTCGTGGAGTGGTGGCAAGTGTGAAAGAAGTGATTTGCCAAGGGATGGTTTGCAAATGAGCTAAGCACCTCCTTTTATAGCTGAAAACAGTAGGTTCACATGGCCTCGTGCCCACCAGGCACGGCCCCGTGTCCTTCCCTTCTCTGTCTTCATTTAATGTTGGTGTCAGCTCTTCTGCACACACGGCCCTGTGTCTTTTGTGCTTGTTGTACGAACCCAAATTTGCGAATCTGAGAGTTGACCACGGCCCGTGCTTAGGGGACACGACCTCGTGCCCCTTGTCGTTTTCTGTTTGTCTTTATTCTCTGGGAATCTTGAGTAGGGGCACGACCCATGCTTGGCTGGCTCGGCCCCGTGCTTGGGTTCTGGTCTTGTTATTTTGTCTTTGGGGTGAAGCTTGGAGGGTCGGTATAGCGTGCCAACTTCTTTTCTTCGTATTTATGTTGGTTTTCGTTGTTAATTTGTTCCTTTTGTCTGTTTAAGCTCTTTTAATCCTGAAAATCAAAAGTAAACAAAGAAACACACTTTTTCTAACATTAGTACTAAAAAAGAGTTGTTTTTATACCTTATTCAATATGATTTATATGTTGTATTTTGTGCATATCAGGCAGCAAGATGCTTTTGCAAACTACTTGATTCGTAAACAACACCTAAGTGCTCGGCAGATAAAAATGGCAAAGATTGTGAGACAGAAAATGGATTGGAGAACAAAATCTAACATGGTCGACTGTCGAATATTTACAATGAGGCATATGGAAATGTATATGTGGTTTAGCAAATGAAAAAGGCCCCATATGACCTATAAAAGAAATAGCTAAATGACCTTAGGATCAAGTACGCTGCAAAAATCCTACTCCATAACTTAAATGAAAGGAGAACTCAATTGGTAAAATCATTAAACAAATTAGAAGAAAGAATAACAGAATTGCAAAGGATCGAAAAAAGGATGGCCACTGAAGTAGACTAGTTCGTTAAATGCCATTTTTTTCCATATTCGGTTTGGTTTACACTTTTGCATGTTTATATTAAAACCACCTGTAAAACGCCATATTTTTGTCAAACTAGAACTGATGAAGGAAACATCGAGGCGAGACGTAATAGATTGCTTGAAGACAACATAACACTAATTTTGCGACGATAAATTAAAAGTAAAAATTTTATTTCATCAAATTCAAACATTACATTGTCTCGAAAGGAAATACAACAAATTGCAAGTTACATGATTGAAACGTAAAAATCCATAAATAAAGTTTGGTGAGTTTCTAAATCCACCCTATCTAGATTTCTTGTAAACGCATCATCAAACATTTCCTGCAACATGTATAAAATATCGTCAACACAAATTATGTCGGTGAGCATACTAGTTTGTCTACGTAGCATAAGTATGTATAAATCTCAAATCCACATGTTCATTGTGTACTAATTCATGTAATCATACTAGCATGCGTAGCTAAAAATCAACCCAAAGTTTCCACTAGCGTAACCTTATCACCAAAGTGAATAAGACCATAAAGAATGCTCTAACACGTTTTAACCAAAAAGGACGTAGCGGAAATACGAACCAAAAAATTTATTTCACAACAATGCTGTAACATTCTTGAACATCATTTAAAATGACTCTTATCAAAGAGGGACATCATTCGTTATTAATTGATGTATCGAAAACATCATACAAATACAAGCTATGTCACTACTCCTCCCGTACAATCTGCGCTCTTTGACTCGATCTTCAACCTCTTAGACTTCATAATGATGTTAAAACCGTGCAACCTGCAATCACCACATACATGGGCATCATTAATATTTGGTGACATCATTCATAATCTAAACATATGTAATTAGATGACCACATCGGATTCATTCTATTCATACTAATCCCTTCGAATTAACTTCCTAAGTAAAATCTTGCATCCCAACGTCAAATTTTTGTAAGGTCAACATTAGCGTACCTGCACTTTCATTTCATTCTCAAGACACATGATTAGTAATGTTAAATTTCAAGCGTATTAAAACTAAGTATATATATATACATGTTATATTCTTTCGTATACATTCAATCCCACTTCATATATATACATACACACATACATACATACTTTTTTATACACATACATACATCCATATCCAAACTCTCATATACCTTTCATATCGAACATACTACAAAATCTTAAACACGAACATCCATAAATATATATGTATAGGTCATATACGTACAACCTACATTCATACTCATACCATTCATTCTTACCTATGGATTTCATCATTTGCAACTTCTTTTGACCCGTTTCACATATTTTTCGATTAAACCGGCCCCGATACGTCCCAACACGCATTTAACTAATATCTTAGTTCATTTTCCTTCTATCTAAACCTTACCTTAACATTACCATATCCCCATACTCACCGTCATAAAATCTTTCGATTAAAAGTTTTGACCCATTAACCCCTATAATGAGGTTTTACCAGTTTACATCATACCGACCATTTGAATGAATCTTACCTTAGCATTTCTCATTTATTTGTACATTCCACCTTGATCTCAAATATTCAAACATATGTATATTCATGTAACTAAATACGAAGTGATTCCATAAATCACTTACCTTAGATGTCCGCATTAGTATCCGTTTCATTGCTTCCTTTTTACCCTTTTAGCCTTCCATGCGTCCATCCATCTTGACATGATCCCGATACTTTCATGTCATCACATTGAAATTCTTGTTAGTATACGTGATTGTATATATTAACGATCATATCAAATTCATATTCCACATTTGACTTTCATTTGTCAATTCATTCACTAACATGCATAGCTCAATTCACTGAAATTAGGCTGTTTTGGGACATATGTTTACTGTACTTACGAGCTTGCAAAAATTACAATCTTTTTTGTGACGTGTCCCTCGGAGGGGCTATCTTTGTGTTAAATTTTTAGAGTCTATCTCTCTACCAAACATTTATAAAAAATCATTTACTAAGCAGCAATCATATTCGTCACTTTCTGACTGCAACCCACGGAAAAATTCATCTAAAAATACTCGATCATAATTCCAGTTGAAGATTTTCTTAACCTCCTGAAGCTACCTATAGTAAAAATTTGAGATCATAACTCAATTCCAAAATTGAGTTATAATATTCGTAATGGGCTGCAAATTCTGCTAGAAAACGCAGCCTAAACCTTCGATACGGAAAAATTCATAAAACGTTCGTTTTTCGTCAAAAAAATGCAATTCCAGTTGCGTTTGAAAGGTTTTTCCTGGAAGTTCATCATAAACTAAATAAACATCAGTTTCTTACAAGATTTGACCAGGTTAACGCCGATTAAAGTCGGCTGTAACTTTCTGGACAGATTTAGTTTCATCAAATCTTTTCTAATAATCTAACATTCTAACTTCACCTAGACATTTCATCAAACACTTGGTGTGCATACAACATACTAAGCACATAGTACAAGTATCCTATGCCTATTCCTACTAGTTCATGTCATGGATCGTTAAAATTCAACTAAACTCACATGTCTTTCATTCTACATCTAATTCATTTAGCAAATACTCAATACATGTAACTACATACATCAACATTACATCAAATTTTGCCTTCATGATCATCATGTTCATCATACTTTTTACATCAAATGGGTATATGCTTCAAATCATTCAAATAGTCAAATTCAAACAAAATTCTTATTCTATTGTGTAATCCTAACTCATAATTACACGAATTTCTACTTGGATTCATGATTGGGTCGAAACCCACTTTCTAAAATTCATCAATTTATGAAATTTGACTGACCACTTTGAAGAACAAGCTTAGATGGTTAGAGATTAAGGTTCATGCATATGTTTTGGCTTTGATTCTCCTTCTAATCTTGGTGATTTATGAAAACAAGGGTTTTCCTTGTTCTTCCTTTCTTTTGGTCGACTCCAGAACACACACATTGTGTGTTTTTATGTGTTATTTGTTATAAATAAATTTATCATTCAAATATGCAACTTTAGCCCTTCAAGTTCTAGTTGTCATTTATTAATGCACAAAATCTTTCGTTCTTTCTATACTAACATTCACATTTTTTTTAACTTAGTTAGTCAACTAAGGTCATGACATTACATACTTAAAACATTTAGGTAAAATAATTAAATTACGCATTTTTGAGGTGTTACAAGTCTACCCCCCCCCCCTAAAAAAGGTTTCGTCCCCGAAACCTCTCTCCTCCTTACTAGACCAAATCTACTCTTACTTTTTCATTTTATTTATTCAAGATGCTCAATTCAACACAAAAACATTTGCTACTCATTTAAGGAGTAACATTCACGCACATCTATGAGTATATGTCTTGTTCATGCCTTCTAATTAAAAGTAAGATTTTCATACATTTACCAATCATGGTGGATCGATTAATTTTCATTTCACTCATGTGTCATACGTGATATTTCATTCTTGCGTAGCCACACGAGTACCTATTGTGAGTCTACTTCGGTATTCTATCATTAGCATTCCTTCCGAGTGCTTTCGTTGGAACATGGTAATTTTAAACCGTGTATATACACATATTACCGACATTTGTTTGGGGTTGAATCTACCTCTAGGTAGTTATTACTTCATTTTCGTTAATCTTGAGCGAACCACAACATTCCATTACGAACGTTCCCTCTAATTACTTTGATATTCATATGAAGGATCAACGTATCATCATACACATGCTATAAACATTCAATGACTTATTATTACTATAACAAGGCTACCCTCTTCATACTTACTTTTTCGTACTTAATACGAGGATAAAGCATCATTCTACGGTTACTATCGTTACTTATGCCATGCATACCTTTACGTTAGCCTCAAATCATCTCATTCATATCACATTACTATTTGCTCTCTCTTCATGCACTACTTATTCTACATAAGTAAATGTGTCGTGCAAGTTCATTGTACGAGAATTTAACCAATACCCTAAACTTTCACTCAAGACTTTTAAGATTTCCTTTTTAATAACATAATTTTCTTCTTATGTTGAATGTTAGTCAAACATTCCATACCATACCATACCATACCATACCATACCATACCATACCATACCATACCATACCATACCATACCATACCATACCATACCATACCATACCATACCATACCATACCATACCATACCATACCATACCATACCATACCATACAATACCATATCTATCATTCATTTCGTAGGTCGTATTCAATCTACCAATTCATACCTATAAGTCAAAAGTTAAACATTTTACTAACCTTGATTTTTGTTGCATAAATTGACGATCCATGACCCTGATCGGCCCGTTCCTTCATAAGTCCATTCCATAATTGGGTTGACCTTTTCTTCATATGATGAGCTTCCACTCATGAGCATCCTTCCGCCAACTATACTAGTTTCATCACTTAAAGTTTTTCTACCATTCTTATCTGTAACATCAATGGTTAGCACATATAATTTCATATTTGCATCCTACATGGTGTTTACTCACCCATGATTCTTTCACGAATTCCCCATTCATTTGCTATACCGTACCTTATATTTCATTCGCTAGTTGCATAATTTCTGTAGTTTGACTTTTCAAGGTCAAACTGAAATTTTCTTATTTATTAAATATTGAAGTATGCGTTTGTACTTTTCTTCGGTTTGGGCATACTTACAGATCATTGTTTTATCTTTCATTGGAAAAAAAATTTCCTTCATGTGATTACTTAAGTCTTTCGTCCGGGTCTTAGCCTGTTATTCATCTCGACTCTCATGAGTCGATTACTATCATGCTAACCATTTCTAGATTCTTTTAAAATATTAGTTCATTTGACCCATTCTCAACGGGTCAATACATGACCATTCTTTAACATATTATTTTCCTTTATTCGACTTGTTATAACGGGTCAATACTTAACCATTCTTTAACATATCATTTCCCTTCGGTTTTTCATTGTATTTGGTGTTAATTCGCCTATGTACTTTCGCAAATTCCTTACTAATGAGTATCCTACATTACACATTGCATTCCTTGCGTAATACTTTCAAAATTTGTAAATTTTATTTACCGACTTCTGCAGTTTGACCTATTTTTTACATATTTTGGGGTATGTGTTGGACTTATCTCTGAACCAAACATGCTTACAAAAACATTATCCCATTGTTTTAGCATTTCTTGCAAGACCTTACTTTCTCATCCATACTTAAGCCATGCATCTGGGCCATAGCTTTTTGTTCGCCCCAACTCTCATGAGTTAATTTCTAATATTCTTTCTTTCGATAAAAATTTATGTTTGCGTGCCGACTACGATCATTCTCTTATTATACTATCTCCATTTACTTTATACCTACTCATATGACCCGTTTGACTCCATCATGGTCAAACTATCAACACATTCTTATGTAGGTTAATTTCATCTTTTTTTTTGTTTTAAATCCGTCTCGCGGATTCAAACGTATCATTCATACTTTTCACTGTTTTTATGTTTTGAATCCGTCTCGCGGATTCAAATGTTTCATTCATACTTGGTTGATCCGTTCTTACTTATGGACTCATACCCTTTTCATTCTTACCATTCATTCTTACATGTTTGATCCGTACTCACTTACAGATTCAAACATTTTTCATACTTATCATTCATGCTTTTCTGTCATTCCTTTCATTCTTACAAGTTTGACCCGTACATCAACTACGCTTTCAAACTTTTCATTCATGCTTTTCTTTCTTATATATTACTCTCAATTTCATGAGAGTCTTACTACTCCTTTCACCCACACGTCCACCTACTACCCCATTCCACCGGATATACCTGCGATGATTATGACGGTCTCACGAATGTCATATGCTTCTTGCATACTGGCCAGGCACGCAATCCACATACTAGTTTTATGCCTTCATGTAATCATCGCCTTATGTCCGAAGAAGTGGGTTTCAGTTCGTGCAACATTTTTTTAAAATCTTATCAAGACAATATCATTGTCTTTCGTTTAATATTTACCCTTCCCAAGAAGATTCTTCCCTTTTTCCTTTAACACCGATACCCATATATAATAATATTGTGTACCTGGAGTCCATCCGTCTAATACATGCTTTTATATTCGTCTCAAACCGCATCCTCAGATCATCCTTCGCAAACACTTAAGCTTACCCTGCATATGCAATACCGTTAGCTTCTTTATATAAATACATAAGTACATACTTACATTCATCTTCTACCTTTGGGTCTTGATGGAGTCTTGGATTGTACGGATTCCTTGTCACAAGAGCACACGGGTTTGAGTTCAAGTACTTACCTCCTCGTACTTGATTTTCTCAAACCAGGGCTATGATACCAACTTGTAAGACCTTAACACGTTTTAACCAAAAAGACGCAGCGGAAATACGAACCATAAAATTTCTTTCACAACAATGCTCTAACATTCTTGAACATCATTTAAAATGACTCTTATCCAAGAGGGACATCATTTGTTATTAATTGGCGTATCGAAAACATCATACAAATACAAGCTATGTGACTACTCCTCCCGTACAATCTGCGCTCTTTGACACGATCTTCAACCTCTTAGACTTCATAATGATGTTAAAACCGTGCAACCTGCAATCACCACATACATGCGCATCATTAATATTTGGTGACATCATTCATAATCTAAACATATGTAATTAGATGACCACATCGGATTCATTCTATTCATACTAATCCTTTCGAATTAACTTCCTAAGTAAAATCTTGCATCCCAACGTCAAATTTTCATAAGGTCAACATTAGCGTACTTGCACTTTCATTTCATTCTCAAGACACATGATTAGTAATGTTAACTTCCAAGCGTATTAAAACTAAGTGTGTGTATATATATATACATGTTCTATTCTTTCGTATACATTCAATCCCACTTCATATATATACATACACACATACATACATACTTTTTTATACACATACATACATCCATATCCAAACTCTCATATACCTTTCATATCGAACATACTACAAAATCTTAAACACGAACATCCATAAATATATATGTATAGGTCGTATACATACAACCTACATTCATACTCATACCATTCATTCTTACCTATGGAATTCATCATTTGCAACTTCTTTTGACCCGTTTCACATATTTTTCGATTAAACCGGCCCCGATACGTCCCAACACGCATTTAACTAATATCATAGTTGATTTTCCTTCTATCCAAACCTTCCCTTAACATTACCACATCCCTATACTCACTGTCATAAAATCTTTCGATTAAAAGTTTTGACCCATTAACCCCTATAATGAGGTTTTATCGGTTTACATCATACCGACCATTTGAACGAATCTTACCTTAGCATTTCTCATTTATTTGTACGTTCCACCTTGATCTCAAATATTCAAACATATGTATATTCATTTAACTAAATACGAAGTGATTTCAGAAATCACTTACCTTAGACGTCCGCATTAGTATCCGTTTCATTGCTTCCTTGTTACCCTTTTAGCCTTCCATGCGTCCATCCATCTTGACATGATCCCTATACTTTCATGTCATCGCATTCAAATTCTTGTTAGAATACATGATTGTATATATTAACGATCATATCAAATTCATATTCCACATTTGACTTTCATTAGTCAATTCATTCACTAACATGCATAGGTCAATTCACTGAAATTAGGCTGTTTTGGGATATATGTTTACTGTACTTACGTGCTTGCAAAAATTACAATCTTTTTTTGTGACGTGTCCCTCAGAGGGTTTATCCCTGTGTTAAATTTTTAGAGTCTAACTCTCTACCAAACAATTATAAAAAATCATTTACTAAGCAGCAATCATATTCGTCACTTTCTGACTACAACCCACGGAAAAATTCATTTAAAAATCCTTGGTTATCCGATTGACATAATTCCAGTTGGAGATTTTCTTAACCTCCTGAAGCTACCTACAGTAAAAATTTGAGATCATAACTCAATTCCTAAATTGAGTTATAACATTCGTAATGGGCTGCAAATTCTGCCAGAAAACGCAGCCTAAATTTTCGATACGAAAAAATTAATAAAACGTTCATTTTTCGTTGAAAAAAATGCAATTCCAATTGCGTTTGAAAGGTTTTTCCTGGAAGATCATCACAAACTCAATAAACATCAGTTTCTTACAAGATTTGACCCGGTTACAGCCGATTAAAATCGGCTGTAACTTTCTGGACAGATTTAGTTTCATCAAATCTTTTCTAATAATCTCACATTCTAACTTCACCTAGACATTTCATCAAACACTTGGTGTGAATACAACATACTAAGTACATAGTACAAGTATCATATGCTTATTCCTACTAGTTCATGTCATGGATCATAAAAATTCAACTAAACTCACATGTCTTTCATTCTACATCTAATTCATTCAACAAATACTCAATACATGTAACTACATACATCAACATTACATCAAATTTTGCCTTCATGATCATCATGTTCATCATACTTTTTACCTCAAATGGTTATATGCTTCAAATCATTCAAATAGTCAAATTCAAACAAAATTCTTATTCTATTGTGTAATCCTAACTCACAATTACACGAATTTCTACTTGGATTCATGATTGTGTCGAAATCCACTTTCTAAAATTCATCAATTTATGAAATTTGACTTACCACTTTAAAGAACAAGCTTAGATGGTTAGATATTAGGCTTCATGCATTTGTTTTGGCTTTGATTCTCCTTCTAATCTTGGTGATTTATGAAAACAAGGGTTTTTCTTGTTCTTCCTTTCTTCTGGTCGACTCCAGAACACACACATTGTGTCTTTTTATGTGTTATTTGTTATAAATAAATTTATCATTCAAATATGCAACTTTAGCCCTACAAGTTCTAGTTGTTATTTATTAATGCACAAAATCTTTCATTCTTTCTATACTAACATTCACATTTTTTTAACTTAGTTAGTCAACTAAGGTCATGACATTACATACTTAGAGCATTTAGGTAAAATAATTAAATTACGCATTTTTGAGGTGTTACTGTGACAACCCCTGTGTCCGTGGTTAGTTATGTTCATTCTTCGCAATTTCATTATGTTTCACTACTTGTTACCGTTCTACAACACGTTAAATCTAGACTAACGAGATTAGTGTGCTATATATATAGATGTTACTTGTGTGCACGAAACTAATAACCCGGTTAACAGGCCCCGACCAGGTTATTTCTTTATCATGAAAGGTAGTCATGTTCTAATACTAATTAATACTAACTAATAATAATAACAATAATAACTTTTTGAGCAAGTTGGATGCTTATGAATAGTTGAGGAGTGTATATGTAAGTTTATGATTTGAAGTATTATATTAAAATCCTAACTCCCATACCTCGTCTCCCTCACATCGATCAAACCCTAGCGTACAACCTGCCGAACACCGCTTTCTCTTTCACCCGACGCAACCCTCTTTGACGACGCAACAACCACCGTAGACTATCCCCACACCCGGTACGTTCCGATTATTCTATAGTTGATGATTAAGCGCTTATTGTCGCGGTTTCGTTTCGATCTATACTTCTCGTTGATTTTTTTCTTGTGGTGCTCGAACTGGCTATTTGAATGTATGTAAATAAGAGACAGTGATTAGGATCCTAGGCTGTTACACGTTCTCATATATATATATATATATATATATATATGCTCGATATCAGTAGGGATGTTGAGTTATGGCATGGTTGTACATAAAGTATTGGATAACTTTTGCATGATGAGAGGTGATGAATATGAGATACATGTTATATAGTTAAGGTTTGCATGACTCACTGTTGGTATAAAACTGATTCATGATGCTTTGTACTCCAGAATGTTAATTAAGTCTTAATACAATTTAACATAGGCTGAAGTTAAGGTGCATGTTATGTATTAGCCGAACCAGTAGAAAGAATCGTGATTAATTGTTATTGTGCAATTGAGAATATGGATAAACCATGAACGCATGTGCAGGTGTTGGGTAAATGGGATATGAGTAAAAATGCATGATTACGAATTTACGAACCGATTGTTTGGGAGATAAAATTTGTGTAACATAAAATCATGATTTGAGGAGCGGATTAACGATAAATTATGCACTATTAATGCACTATTTGTTGGGCCTAGTCGCACAACTAGGACTCGCTCGCGAACTTCGTTGGGCCGCACCTCAACTCTTGGGCCTGCATCGTTTAATTGGGCCGTAGGCAAATTTAGTTGATCGTGTACTTTCATGTAATGTGATTTGTGAGACATGATCATGCAAACAAAGTGATAATTAGAGATTCCAACACCCACTACGTGAGAATTAGATGACATGATTAATTATTTCAATTTATAGATGAATGCTATTGATTGGAATTATGATAGATGTTTATAATAAATGGGATGATAATTGTTATGGCTTAAATCCGAAGAGTAATGATAAAATAGTTGGTTAAGGGAGGTAGTGAATTAATTGTGAATTGGGTAAATGATACTCACATGATGTCCGATCTGCTTGATGTATATGTGTGTGCAAATCAATTGTTGAATGGTAATTGATAGAAAGGTGCTTAGATTTAACGGAATGGGGATTGTTTTGAGAGTGATAATTTGGGCCGATAATATGTAAATAATTTGGGCAACTGCGTAAAAGTTTTGGGCTGGGCTTAGGCCGAACAGTCCAGAACTTGCACAGTTTTGCTGGGTCATACCATTTCACCGGGCCCGAGCCGTTGGGTCATACACTTGTAAACGGGCTGCATAATTTATTGGGCTTCATGTTTTGGGATCGTGCATGGTAGTAAATTGCCATACGACATGATTAACTGATTGGACTGGAGTTCGGGATAATAAATGCCACTACTTGTATTGTGTGCACTATCTAATGAATACATGTGGAATGATACGTGCTGGATTTGTATGCAAACTGACTGTTATGTGCAAATATCATAGGGTTTAGTTGACCACTTGTGTTAAAAGAATAATTAATTCTACCGAGCAAATCAAAGGTGAGTTCATCTCTTTTGAGCATGCGTCCCGGTGGTTGGGACAGTCAGTGGGTATCCCGGGGAGGGATAAGTCTTTTGGGTAAAAACGGGAATGTTAGATAATATACTCATCCTATCACCTTTAAAGTCCCTCCGTGTTGTTTGGTTACCTGAGGGGTAACATGGTATTAGTTAGTAGCGCTACTTAGGTTTGGCAACCTCACCCCGTACCTGGGAGGACGGGTGTAGAACTAGTGACCTAGTCATGACCAATGCTTTGATAGGAGCATTGGAGAAAGGGCAAAATAATCAGAAGCCGTCTTGTATTCGGGGTATTATCAACATTGTTTTCGGGTTTAAATTCAATGGATTAACTAAACACTTGGTAACCAACGTTTTCGTAAAACTATGAACTCCCCAGCGTTGTCTGATACACTTGTTGCATGCTCGTAGGTCGTTAGGTATCATGGATACAGGAACTTGCTGTCTGGAGTAGCTGGAGTGGTCATGGGTCGACTGGAAGAATTCATGTGATTGATTGTTGATAGTATACATTGGTTTTGAATAATTTAACTTTGGTTTACTATTTGCTTCCGCTGAACATGTTGGTTTTCATTTAAACACGTTAATGGTATTTTTCATTAATAATTGAGGATTTTATTTATAAACTTATATGGGTTCAATGTAATTAGTAGCTCATTGTTGGTATATCACACGCCTATTAGGGACACTCCCTAGGTGGTATTTTGGGGGTTGTGACAGTTTGGTATCAGAGCCACTGGTTATAGTGAACTTGGTTTTAAAACATTTTTATAAAACCAGACTATAACCGAACAGATCCGAAATCGACCATGACATTTAGCTCCAGACTGCAAGGTTCGTTTCTCGTTTACTATTGCATAGTATATCTAGTGTTTGCTTAAGAATAACATCACACGTGAATGCACACTTAGCACTACAGTATGAACTTCTATGTTACCAACCCATGTTACGTGTTTTAAGATTGCGACTCTTCTTGAAATTTCATGATCTATGTTGTGGCGTCATCTATCTTATCGCTCGAATTCGGGGAACCTTTTTAGCGCGAGTTAAGAAGCACTGAGATAAGCATGCAAATTGCCTTATTATTATGGGTGCACACATAATAATAATGTGGGGTGCGTGTGAGTCCTAGTGAGGCTTAACGAGTGTGAGAGGGGTTCCGCTCTGTTAATTGATGTTATGTTAGACCTCAGCAGTCTATAGGAGTCATAGCAGTGACTGTCTCCTACTCGAACATGATCTTTTCATCCCTTTCTGAATCCTTACGAATCTCGATGCTATCGAGTTTCACCTGATCACACATCTGAACGCCTAGCGAACTGTGTAGAATGTTAGGTGCTAGTACGAACGTCCCGGAGTTGGATGGCTCAGTGTCAAATGATTGGAATATACTTTCCTCACTTATCTTTGTTTGCTGGAACTTAGCGTGTTGACGCCTTAGATCCCGAAGTGCGATCACTTCTGCAACACTCTCGCGACATACCGTGTATTACTCAGTCAACTTGCAAGGACGATGGACAAGAGGGTAAACATAGTACCTTACCGACTTCAGCATTTGAACGACCCTAGTTACCGGCAACGAACAACAGCGATTTTACTCCAATTGAATCCTTAACCCCAGCCAGCGACTCATGGGAGTCGACTCTTACGAACCAATCGGGACAAAATTGATGACGATTAACTGTAGAGCGGACTGTGTAACCCCCCGCACCATGAGTAGTGCCTTAGGACGTGGCACAGAATGTGAAAAGATGGACCTTGTTGGTGAAAGGACGCAGGACACCGTTACAAGCAACAATATTAGAGGCAACAGTCGCGGCAACATCAAGGTACTCGTGATCGTAGCTTACAGTATGGAAACGAAGGTGACCTCGACAAGGATTGATTGTGTTAAGTCAAGGTGACGACAACCAAGGAAACGACGGCAGTACTGGAAATTCTCGTGACGAAAACAACACTGGGAATGAAGCTCATGGAAGGACATTTAGTATTGGCATAGGCTATACCAGGCGTAATTGCAACACGATAGCTTGGATGGGTAGCTATTCGCTTCGTCTCTGTTCTGTTTAACCCTAATGCTTCTTGAAACCGAACCTGTTGTGGAGTCGGCTGATGCAAGTCAATTGAAGCCTTATATGTTCGCTGGGATGCAAACTCGACCTTGGGGGACAGGTGTTCGACATCGACCTTCCTTCTACTACCCCTGATGGTTACAATGCAGTAGTTAGTGTGGATTGGTTATTCAGAAATCGCGAAGACATACCTTGTGAGGAGAAAATTTTGTGTGGAGAATCGTTATTTGTTCTAAAGCAACAGAGTGGTGCAAAGGTTAGCGCCATATCAACTATGAAGGCCCAGAAGTGTCTACGGAGGGATCACCCCGCTACGTTAGCAACTGTTATTGATGTCGAGGCTAAGGAAAAGAGGATCGAGGATTCACCAATTGTTCATGATTCCTCTCAGTGTGCTACCCGAGGAGCTTTCAGATTTACTTCCACCACTATTAGGCAGAATCTCAGTTTGATCTCACGACAGGGGCAGCCATGATTACTCGTGCTACATAACGTCGTGCACCAGGAGGGTTGCAAGGACTATCTACAGGAACTGTTGGACATAAGTTTTATTGGACATAGTTTTTGTTCGCTTTGGGGAGCCCCAGCTATATTCGGGAATATAAAGCCTTTTCGTATGTGTACTGATTATCCAGAACTCAGCAAAGTGACAATCAAGAACTGTTTGCCTCGACCATGTATTGACGGAAGACCAAGAGGAGAATGTTCCTGTAATAGCATATCGAATGCAATACGGCCATTGCGACTTTGTACACCATGACCATTGAGCTAATCAACACACGAGCAGCTTTATGGACCACATGAATCGACCGTATTTATGGATGACGTTCTGGATCATTTCCAAGAGGAAGGAACATCATGGGCGGCATTTGTATCTTATTTTAGAGCTCCTGAGGGAGGAGCCACTCTGCGCGAAGTCTTGTTAAAGGTAACTTCTGGATTTGAGAGATATCTTTTGGTCATATGATCAACGAAGTGGGAATACACGTGGATCTCGCTAAAGACCCATTTCGTTAGATATTGTTCGGCACCAAAGATCCCTTCGAGGATGCAGCAATTTCTTGGTCACACTAGACTCTATCGCAGATTCACCACAGGATTTTCGAAGATCGCGCAGCTTAAATCTCTAGCACAGTAGGGTGTTGTGTTCGTGAAAGACAAAACAGGAGGGCGTCTTTTTAGCTTTCGAATCCCAACTCTGCAATGTTTACACACCGACACAACACGAGAAAGTGATGACTTACGTAATGGACTTACAGGAAGAACTGCACGAGTCACGACCTGCGGTGGAAGCCGTAGTCTTTGGATTTAAACTGGAGGCATTACTTGGACGGTACCGAATGCACCACTTAGACCAATCACAAGGGCCTCCCACGTACCCTGGTTTCGAAAGAGCTAAATCGGTTAATGGCATCGTTGGATGGAACTTTTGGATGATTACGACTGTGGAACTTGAACGTGCACGAGCTTTGTAGCTCATTACCGACTCTAACTTACCTAATCAGACTCGCCCTGTTCAAACTGAAGAACTGAAGGAAGAGAGTTCTCAAGATTGACCCATGCGGGGCATGGGGAAGCAACCTTTGGTAGGTCGAACGATATTTGCTACTTCATGGAACGAATATGGACCTCACTATACAGCAACCTTAGGGAACTGGTGCAGGCGAAGCACACGGGTCTCGATGTCCTATTCATCTGAGTTTTGATAGGATGTATTAAAACCTGAAGACCAAGTACGAGTGACCAGGCCTGAAGGCCCACATAGCAACGCGTGGGAACGATGTTTGACTTGTGAGAAAGTCAAGGGGGATATTAGCAACCGGAAACATACATATGGAAATGAGAACGGACTGTCATAGATTTTGTTACTGGTCTACTTACAACTCGAAACAGAAACATTATCACCTGGGTGATTGTTGATGGACTCACGTTACCAGCACACTTTCTTGCAATCAAGGAGACTGATGAGCGCCCACAGTTTGTGAATATTCCTCTGAGAGAGGCGGTTTTTGGGCACGAGGTACCAACTCTCGATATCTTTGATCTTGATCTACACCTGATTTATGGCAGACAAAACACAACGCCCTCGACTCACGTCTAGCATGAGCGTTGCTTATCACTGTAGGACAACCGGACCGAGTACCGAACCATCCTGACACACGAAGACATGTTGCGAGCATGTGCGTGATTGACTTTAGTAAACATTTGGAAGGACACTTTATCTTTGGGTGAGTTCTAATGCAGTCGTCACCATTCTACTATGCATACAGATCCGTTTGAGGCATTGCATGGACAATAATGCCAATCTCCTTGCTGGACTGGGGTGGATGACAACCTAATCACAGGTCCAGGACTTGTACTTGAGACCTCTGAGAAAATTGTTTAGATCAAGAATCGTATGGTGGCAACGCGTGACTGCCAGGAAAGCTGATAAGCTTAGGAACGCTGGGAGTTCGCTGCAGGCGAACGTGTCATAAACAAAAGTTCCACCCTGGGAGGGTGCGGTACACTATTGGAAACGTGGCAAGCTTAGTTTACGATGCGATGGGACATTCGGATTCCTGGAACAAAAAGGTAACATGGCTCACCAACTCGAGTTACCCGACGAATTGGGTAACGTTCACGATGTTATTTACGTCTCGAACCTGTAGATTAGCAACAAGTTGCAGTTTGTTGAGGAACCCATTGAAAACATGGACCAGGAAGTCAAGGTTCGTTAACACAGTCGAATTTCAATCGCGAAAGTTGTTGGAACTCAAGACGTGGGCCAGAGTTCACGTGGGAACACGAGGATCAGATGAAACGCAGTACCCTTAACTGTTCAAAACTGCTCAACCAAATCCTGATACAACTGGTGAATTTCGGGACGAAATTCCCTTCCAAGTTAGGGATGATGTGGCACCCGAGGAAAATCCACAGTCATCCTGATCTATCAATACACTTCTCTGAGTGGCTTGTCAAATTTCAGGACGAAATTTCTTTCAACTTAGGGATGATGTGACAACCCGTGTGTCCGTGGTTAGTTATGTTCATTCTTCGCAATTTCATTATGTTTCACTACTTGTTACCGTTCTACAACATGTTAAATCTAGACTAACGAGATTAGTGTGCTATATATATAGATGTTACTTGTGTGCACGAAACTAATAGCCCGGTTAACGTGCCCCGACCAGGTTATTTCTTTATCATGAAGGGTAGTCGTGTTCTAATACTAATTAATACTAACTAATAATAATAACAATAATAACTTTTTGAGCAAGTTGGATGCTTATGAATAGTTGAGGGGTGTATATGTAAGTTTATGATTTGAAGTATTATATTAAAATCCTAACTCCCATACCTCGTCTCCCTCACATCGATCAAACCCTAGCGTACAACCTGCCGAACACCGCTTGCTCTTTCACCCGACGCAACCCTCTTTGACGACGCAACAACCACCGTAGACTATCCCCACACCCAGTATGTTCCGATTATTCTATAGTTGATGATTAAGCGCTTGTTGTCGCGGTTTCATTTCGATCTAGACTTCTCGTTGATTTCTTCTTGTGGTGCTCGAACTGGCTGTTTGAATGTATGTAAATAATAGACGGTGATTAGGATCCTAGGCTGTTACACGTTCTCATATATATATATATATATATATGTGTGTGTGTGTGTGTGTGTGCTCGATATCAGTAGGGATGTTGAGTTGTGGCATGGTTGTACATAAAGTATTGGATAACTTTTGCATGATGAGAGGTGATGAATATGAGATACATGTTATATAGTAAAGGTTTGCATGACTCCACTGTTGGTATAAAACTGATTCATGATGCTTTGTACTCTAGAATGTTAATTAAGTCTTAATACAATTTAACATAGGCTGAAGTTAAGGTGCATGTTATGTATTAGCCAAACCAGTAGAAAGAATCGTGATTAATTGTTGTTGTGCAATTGAGAATATGGATAAACCATGAACGCATGTGCAGGTGTTGGGTAAATGGGATATGAGTAAAAATATATGATTACGAATTTGCGAACCGATTGTTTGGGAGATAAAATTTGTGTAACATAAAATCATGATTTGAGGAGCGGATTAACGATAAATTATGCACTATTAATGCACTATTAGTTGGGCCTAGTCGCACAACTAGGACTCGCTCGCGAACTTCGTTGGGCCGCACCTCAACTCTTGGGCCTGCATCGTTTAATTGGGCCGTAGGCAAATTTAGTTGATCGTGTACTTTCATGTAATGTGATTTGTGAGACATGATCATGCAAACAAAGTGATAATTAGAGATTCCAACACCCACTACGTGAGAATTGGATAACATGATTAATTATTTCAATTTATAGACGAATGTTATTGATTGGAATTATGATAGATGTTTATAACAAATAGGATGATAATTGTTATGGCTTGAATCCGAAGAGTAGTGATAAAATAGTTGGTTAAGGGAGGTAGTGAATTAATTGTGAATTGGGTAAATGATACTCACATGATGTCCGATCTGCTTGATGTATATGTGTGTGCAAATCAACTGTTGAATGGTAATTGATAGAAAGGTGCTTAGATTTAACGAAATGGGGATTGTTTTGAGAGTGATAATTTGGGCCGATAATATGTAAATAATTTGGGCAACTGCATAAAAGTTTTGGGCTGGGCTTAGGCCGAACAGTCCAGAACTTGCACAGTTTTTGCTGGGTCATACCATTTCACCGGGCCCGAGCCGTTGGGTCATACACTTGTAAACGGGCTACATAATTTGTTGGGCTTCATGTTCTGGGATCGTGCATGGTAGTAAATTGCCATACGACATGATTAACTGATTGGACTGGTGTTCGGGATAATAAATGCCACTACTTGTATTGTGTGCACTATCTAATGAATACATGTGGAATGATACGTGCTGGATTTGTATGCAAACTGACTGTTATGTGCAAATATCATAGGGTTTGGTTGATCACTTGTGTTAAAAGAATAATTAATTCTACCGAGCAAATCAAAGGTGAGTTCATCTCTTTTGAGCATGCGTCCCGGTGGTTGGGACAGTCAGTGGGTATCCCGGGGAGGGATAAGTCTTTTGGGTAAAAACGGGAATGTTGGATAATATACTCATCCTATCACCTTTAAAGTCCCCCCGTGTTGTTTGGTTACCTGAGGGGTAACATGGTATTAGTTAGTAGCGCTACTTAGGTTTAGCAACGTCACCCCGTACCTGGGAGGACGGGTGTTGAACTAATAACCTAGTCATGACCAATGCTTTGATAGGAGCATTGGAGAAAGGGCAAAATAATCATAAGCCGTCTTGTATTCGGGGTATTATCAACATTGCTTTCGGGTTTAAATTCAATGGATTAACTAAACACTTGGTAACCAACGTTTTCGTAAAACTATGAACTCACCAGCGTTGTCTGATACACTTGTTGCATGCTCGCAGGTCGTTAGGTATCATGGATACAGGAACTTGCTGTTTGGAGTAGCTGGAGTGGTCATGGGTCGACTGGAAGAATTCATGTGATTGATTGTTGACAGTATACATTGGTTTTGAACAATTTAACTTTGGTTTACTATTTGCTTCCGCTGAACATGTTGGTTTTCATTTAAACACATTAATGGTATTTTTCATTAATAATTGAGGATTTTATTTATAAACTTGTATGGGTTCAATGTAATTAGTGGCTCATTGTTGGTACGTCACACGCCTATTAGGGACACTCCCTAGGTGGTATTTTGGGGGTTGTGACAGTTACAACACGAGCCGTGGTCAACTCTTAGATTTGCAAATCTTGGCTCGTACAACAAGTACACCACGGGGTCGTGTTAGAATTTGGACTAACAAGTGCATTAAATGAAGACAGAGAAGGAGAAGAAGAATAAGGGCACGGGGCTGTGTAAACCCACTGTTTTAGAGGTGCTTAGTTCACTTGCAACTCATCCCTTGTTAAACCACTTCTCTCACACTTGCCACCACTCCACCACCACAGTACCACCATCATCCACCACATTCATCAATTATCCATCCTTAAAGTGTGTGTAGTAGTCTCGGGATCCAAGATTGATCGTAAGAGTTTTTATCAAACAAAGGCCATGCTTGGCTAATCTCTTACATCACTTGGTGAATACAAATTATTTATGTATTACTTTTGATTTCCAAGCTTTAGTAACTTTTTAATCGGGTATGTGTTAATGACTTTAATAACTAGTTTTTTATATTGAAAGTGAACTTTATTCTATCATCTCTTCATGTTTTGTTGATTCACTCATTCGTGTCTTTACGGTCTATATAAAGCGCATTAACTGCCTGGAAGGGGTTTAGAAGGGTGGTTTGGGTAAAGTTCTTGCCTCGTTCAGTGTATAGATCCTGCGAGGACTTTATTCAAGCATATTAGGACATCCTTTGAGGCAGATAACATCAAATCCGGGGAAGTAAGAACGGTTTGAATCCCTTATAAATAAACTACTATTAAAACTTTAAACCAGCCTTGCGGGACTATATCCTTGCTGACTCAGACCAATATGGCCGATGATAGCTTTGCCTCCAAAAGAGGGACATGCCATATTTTGCATTAATAACTTACTTAATTATATTTCAATAATCCGGCCTTGCGGGACTGTATCCCTGCTGACTCAGACTAATATGGCTGAGGGTAGTGTTGCCTCCAAAAGAGGGACATGCCACTATAACTAAGTTTTGATGCACTTTTGTGTGGATGTGGCTCGGTTTGGTTCGGTTCGGTCAAGAGCAGCGTAGCGACATTCCTGCGTCGTGCGGCCCAGAGTAGTACACATGAGTAACGAAGACACGAGAGCGATCCAGTTGAATATTGATGACATCATGATGACATCATCATGATGTCATCATGATATCATCAATGCTTGTTCATGTTATTTCTATCGAAATAGGATATATTGATACACATCCATCGAAATAGGTTTTGTTTTTGTGTGTTAGAAATATCGAAATAGACATATGTCTCTTTCGATATATAGCAGTCTTGTTTCGATGATGGCAGTGTATGTTTCATTCTATTTCGATTAGAAGAACATGTATATCGATGTGTATGTTTGTGTGTCAATGTAAGCCACTGGTATTGTCACACCCCGATTTCCACGTGTTTCACCGGTGGGCCCGGTGGGGGATTACCGTGACGTAGTTGGACACAATATAGTCAAACCACAATATTTAAATGCACAACGGAAGCATAAAGATAGATTATATTTCAACCATCGATTGTAATATCCAAGTATTACGAATAGTCGAAATAAATCCACAGGGGATCAAAATAAAAATATAAATATTGTTCGATAGATATGGCATCCCAAGCTTGCGAGACTCTAACGATGCTTAAGGAGTGGCCAGCCTATTTCGTACAGAACCTGCATTTAATCTTTTTGGGGAAAATACGTCAGTTTACACTGGTAAATACATTCAACCGACACTTTTGTAAAATGTTTATTAAAATTGATTTGAATGCACAAGGCACAAACTCTTTATAACTTGGGATAATTTATCAATTAAATCTTGTAAAAGAATTACATGTTCACTATGCGTTCGGTCGCCCGGGTCATGTCGGGTTTAAGGTTAATAGACACGCCACAAAGCATAAAGCCGTGGCGGGAAAACCAACGGTTACACCTTCAATTAATATAAACACATTGTCGGGTGTACGCCTACACCCGTGTGTCGAGGTCGTGGCCATTTCGTAAAATGATGCCAAGGATATCCAGGACATGGTCATTAAGCTCCCAAAGGCATAAAGCCAACAAAACCAATTTTTAAACGGGTCACATTGATAATACCCAGCTACTAATGAGTTGGGGTCAATTGCCCGACCAAGCGGTATTTTAAATACCGTAACCCAAGCCCGTATAACGGAAAATAAGTTAAAAGTATTTACCTGAGCAAGTAATAACCTCAATCAAACAAATGCAAGTATCTTTTACTGGTCTCCTATTCTGGAACGAAGGTTTATAACAACCTATTAGAATCCTAACGGGTCTTTAAATTAGCCTTAGCTTAGACCGGTCAGTTTCAAAGGATAATTAGGGTTTAATCACGTGAAAGGCGAAAACCGGGAATGGAATGTGGTTTGGGCCCAACAAGTTTGAAGACTTGTTTTATATGGGTATAATAACCACACTCTGGAGTTTGAAGTAAAAACGATAAGGTTTGACCCGTTTCGGCTAGTTCATGTAAACTAGTTACATAAACCGAACCGTGCGCACAAATGGCGTAACGGGTAACCGAAAGAGTCCTACACAGGTTTCCTAAGTTATTATGCTCTAAAGAGGTTGTGGTATCAGTAGGATACCTTCCATTACGCCCATAATGAGTTTAAATCCAATATACGCCCCGTATGGGTATTTCGGTCTTTTTAAAGATTATAAAAAGGGGTTTCCGAGTTCTACAGGAAATCTGAGTTTTCCGAACTGTTTATAAAGTTCAAAATATTTTATTTACTATTTAAAATCAGTAGCAACTGGAATCGGGTCAAAAGACCATGTAGAACTCAAGTTATGTCCGAAAAGGGTATATTCGGTATTTACCAAACCGATGCCATAACCGCAGGTTATGAGTAGGTTAAAAATTATTAAAAATCTCAAAATATTATTTTACATCAGTTTGTAAAAGGTTTGGTGTCGAAATTTGGGTTTAGATAGGCTTTATGCTAAATGCGCCGTTTAATTACTAAAGTTTCCGTAATTGCGCTATTTAGCATAACTCCTATTCTAGACCTCAGATTGACGTGAAATTTTAGGGATACCTTAAGCAAAAACCTTCCAGGGTGATACCTTAAGCAAAACCTTGTGATACCTTAAGCAAAACCTTGTCGCCTTTCTTACCGAATCGCGCCGTTAAGCAAAAAAGTTTCCGTAATTGCGCCGTTTAATTACTAAAGTTTCTGTAATTGCGCCGTTTAATTACTCAACTTGCCTTTCTTACCGAATCGCATCACCCCCTTCCAGGGTGATACCTTAAACAAAACCTTGTCGCCTACTTCGAAATTGAAAGGCTTACGCTTTAAATCTGCATAGCTTTTCTGCCTATCTCGGGCAGCTTTAAATCGATCGCGAATTTGGACAATCTTGTCCGTTGTTTCGAATATTATATCAGGTCCTGTCATCTGGACATCTCCAACTTCTGCCCAACAAACGGGCATTCTACACTTTCTACCATATAGGGCTTCAAAAGGTGCAGCCTTAATGCTCGTATTGTAGCTGTTGTTATAGGAGAACTTGACCAATGGTAGGTGGTTATCCCAACTACCACCTAAGTCGATCGCACATGCACGAAGCATGTCTTCAAACGTTTGGATTGTACGCTCACTCTGTCCATCTGTCTGAGGGTGGTAAGCCGTACTGAAATTCAAACGTGTGCCCAAAGATTGTTGGAAACTTTTCCAAAAGTGTGACGTGTATCTGGTATCTCTATCAGAGATGATAGACACAGGCACGCCATGAAGGGCTACAATTTTATCTACAAACAACTGGGCTAGTATATCGGAGCTATGAGTCTCCTTTATGGGTAGGAAATGTGCTGACTTGGCCAGTCTATCAACTATTACCCATATTGTATCGTTTCCCTTCTTTGTCTTTGGCAACTTGGTGATGAAATCCATCGCACCATTTCCCATTTCCACTCGGGAAGTTCAGGCTGTTGTAGCAAGCCTGACGACTTTTGATGTTCTGCCTTTACTTGTGCACAAGTCAAACATTTTGCTACATAGGTGGCTATAGACTTTTTCAAGCCTATCCACCAGAAATTTGCCTTTAAGTCCTGGTACATTTTATCCGCTCCAGGATGAACGGAATATCGGGAACTGTGGGCTTCCTGAAGGATAATGTCACGAAGGCCTCCATAAACAGAAACCCATATCCTTCCATTCAATCTCAGGATTCCGTCTTTGCCATAGGATAATTGCTCTTCAGTTACTCCTAGCTTTTCGTTTGGATAGTTAGCTTCTAACACAGCTTCCTTCTGTGCAGCTAACAATCGTTCATTCAGACCGTTCTTGATTTCAATGCTCTTGGCATTGATCCTTATTGGTTTCACTCTTTCTTTTCTGCTCAAGGCATCTGCGACTACGTTGGCCTTGCCTGGATGGTATCTTATTTCACAGTCATAGTCGTTCAGAGTTTCCATCCAACGTCGCTGCCTCATGTTCAAATCTTTCTGATTGAACAGATGCTGAAGGCTTTTGTGATCAGAATAGATCACAAATTTAATGCCATATAAGTAATGTCTCCATAGCTTTAGTGCAAATACAACGGCACCCAACTCCAAGTCATGGGTGGTGTAGTTCTTTTCATGCACTTTCAATTGCCGTGACGCATAGGCAATCACCTTGCCCCTCTGCATAAGCACACAACCCATATCGGTGTGCGATGCATCGCAATATACGACAAATTCTTCCATTCCCTCCGGCAATGTCAACACTGGAGCATTGCTCAGCTTTTGCTTGAGGATATCAAAAGCTTCTTGCTGCTTAGGATGGGAACTTTATACTCTTCCTAGTTAAAGAAGTTAGGGGTGCAGCAATTCTTGAAAAATTTTGGATGAAGCGTCTGTAGCATCCTGCTAGACCTAGGAAACTGCGAATCTCCGTAGGTGTCTTCGGCTCCTGCCAGTTCATGACGGCTTCAACTTTGGCGGGATCCACTTGGATACCACGCTCGCTGACTACATGTCCAAGGAATTGGACTTCTCGTAGCCAAAATTCACATTTAGAGAAGAGTTAATTACACAAATGGGTCCTGTGGTTTACACTTAGTTTCGCCTTAGGGTACTAACTTTTTTTTTTAACATGTTAAGGTTACGTGGTTTACGTTTTGTAACATACTAAGGTCCTAAGCCTAACGGCTGTTAAAATCTAACGGTACACACCCTCACGTGCACATCACGTGAGGGTATTTTCGTCCAATTCTTATATTTAAAACCCCTGCACCCTTCTTTAATATCGTTCATCCTCAAAACCCTGTTCAAACGTTCATAACATCTGCTCCTTTTCAATCGAAGATGGTGATGTGTGCTTGTGGGATTTCGGCTACGATACGAACCTCATGGACAGACAATAATCCAGGGCGTCGATTTTATACTTGTCCCCAGCCGGTATGTTATTCCTTCTCAAAATTGATTTCAAAATTGATTGCCCTAATTTGTTGATTTTGTTGCAGCGATTACAAAGATGTGGATTCTTTGCTTGGGTAGACCCCCCAATGTGCCGTGGTTGTGTTGAAACGATACCCGGACTACTGAGATCAAGGAATGAAATTGAAGACCATGTTAGAGTTTTGCAAAAGGAACTGGAAGTGAAAAAGAAACAATTGATGGCTTGTTTTGTGGTTATTTTAGTTTGTTTAGGGATGTTTCTTGTAAACGATTAATGTTTGACCCATATTGTAATGTTTGAAAATGTTAATGGAAATTGGTCTTTTTGACCTTATTTTGGCAAGTGACATATTGTTTATACATGTGCAGACCATATACATGTGCAACAAATATAAGATATTGTTTGACCCACATGTGCAGACCATATAAATGACATATTGTTTGACCCACATGTGCACATGTGCAGACCATTGTGCAGACCATATAAATGACATATTGTTTAAAACCATAACCATATTTAACAGACCTTAAAACATCAACTATACATGTGTTTGACCCATGTGCAGACCCTATACATATGCAGCAACTATAACATACTGTTTGACCCATATGCAGACCTTAAAACATCAACTATACATGTGTTTGACCCATGTGCAGACCCTATACATGTGCAGACCCTATACATGTGCAGCAGCCATCACCATATTTTGGCAAACATTTTTACCTATCCAAAAGTAAGCATATCCGAAACATAACCATATTTAACATGTGCAGACCATATTTTTGCAAACCAAACATAACAATAAAGTCTAAAACATAACCATAAAGTAAGCATATCCAAAACATCAATTCTATCCAAAAGTAAGCATATCCAAAACATCAATCCTATCCAAAAGTAAGCATATCCGAAACATCAAGTCTGTCCAAAAGTAAGCATATCCAAAACATCAAGTCTGTCCAGCTTGGTTTGCACTTGTGCTTGTTGACTTTGGCTTGGCAGTTGACTTTGGCTTGGCAGTTGACTTTGCCTTGTCATTTAGACCCATCCCCAGCTTCAACTCTGTTTTCCACAGCTTTGTCATTTACAGTTTTATTTGGTTCCTCTTCATTCCTTTCATTGGCTACATTCATTACTTCACTCTTTTCAGGGTTCATTACATCAGCATAGATATTGGCAAACAATGCATCTAAAACTTCAACATTACCCTCAACACTACCCACGTCATTAACTGAGCCTACAACACTTAAATTGTCAGCCTTTGAGCTAACTTCTACATTACTGTCACCTGCTTCAATGTAAATTTCTATTTCTCTATACACACTATTAGTAGGCAAGTGCCTTATCAAAGATAGTGCATTGTGATGGTTGCTTAAAGGTCTTAACCCCAAATCTAAATCCTCACCTGGTGTCAGAAAATGATAATGCAGATTCATTCCTTCATAACCTAGTTCTTTAGCAATTTCATGAACATCAGCAACACAGAATTTTTCCTTGTTGACCAAGTCTACATAAGCAATCTGACCATTCTTGTATATCCTACCTGGAAAGTCTGTAAACCATCCTCCATGATGCACTTTTAAACAAAAAAGTTCTTCATAGATACCTAAAACACAACAAAGCAGCTAAATTTAACACAATCATTCATTTTTAACCAGATGATGATCGATTAAAAAACAGAGCACAACTTACGATATATATCCACTTGATAGTCATCGTCTTCTTGTCTGAGATGCCAGCTGATAATCATCGTAATGAGAAAATGAGAATCGCTTATGAACCCTAGAATAAGGGGGGAATTCCAATCGACGGGTGCAGGGGTTTTATGTTTGATCAAATAATAATAAGGGTGCAGGGGTTTCATGTTTTATGATTCGAATATAAGAATTGGACGAAAATACCCTCACGTGATGTGCACGTGAGGGTGTGTACCGTTAGATTTTAACAGCCGTTAGGCTTAGGACCTTAGTATGTTACAAAACGTGTTACAAAACGTAAACCACGTAACCTTAACATGTTAAAAAAAAAGTTAGTACCCTAAGGCGAAACTAAGTGTAAACCACAGGACCCATTTGTGTAATTAACTCTTTAGAGAATTTGGCATAAAGCTTTTCTTGATGAAGCAGTTTAAGAATACATCGAAGATGCTTCTCGTGGTCTGCTTGACTCTTGGAGTAAATAAGGATGTCATCGATGAAGACAATGACAAATTTATCCAAATAAGACTTACACACGCGATTCATGAGATCCATGAATGCGGCAGGTGCATTAGTGAGCCCAAAAGGCATCACTAGGAACTCGAAATGACCATAACGAGTCCTAAACGCAGTTTTATGCACATCTTCGTCCTTGACCTTTAATTGATGGTACCCTGACCTTAGGTCAATCTTGGAAAAGTAGCTCGCTCCTTGCAACTGATCGAACAGATCGTCGATCCTGGGTAAAGGATACCTATTCTTGATTGTAACTTTATTCAGCTCAAGGTAATCGATGCATAGACGCATCGAACCATCTTTCTTCTTGATGAATAGGATTGGTGCTCCCCAAGGAGATGAACTTGGTCTAACAAAACCTTTGGCTAGCAGATCATCTAGCTGTGCCCTCAATTCTTTCATTTCCGTGGGTTCCAATCTATAAGGTGCTCTCGCAATAGGCGCGACTCCTGGAATGATGTCGATACTGAATTCCACTTTCCTGTCTGGTGGCAAACCAGGCAGTTCTTCCGGGAAAACTTCAGGATAGTCAGAGATGACTGGGATGTCTTCAATCTTGGGTTTCTTCTCCCCAATAGTCACCTGTGCCATATAAACGACACATCCTTTCTTCAAACATCTGGATGCCTTTAGCATAGATACTTGCGCAGGCAACCCATGTCGAGTATCTCCCTGGATGGTAAGTGGTTCTCCAGATGGAGTCTTGATTACCACTTGTTTCTTATTGCACACAATCTGGGCTTGGTTATGCGATAACCAATCCATACCCAATACTACGTCGAAACCAGCTAGTTTCAAGGGTAACAGGGATAAAGGAAATGAGTGATTCCTAATGGATATAACACATCCATCTAAAACAATTAAGACTGTTCCCATAGTCCCATCAGCTAGTTCTACTTCGTATTTCACATTCAAGGTTTTAACAGGCAATTTTAACAACTCACAAAACTTATCATCCACAAAGGATTTATCTGCTCCAGAATCAAATAAGACTCTTGCGAATACATCATTGATAAGAAACGTACCGGTTATGACGTTGTCGTTCTGGATAGCCTCTTGAACATTAATTTGAAAGACCCTCGCATTGGTCTTTTTCCCATCTTCAGCCTTCTTCACTATCTTCGGGCAGTTAGTCTTGATGTGCCCTTTCTCGTTGCAACTATAACAAGTTGCATCCTTGAGTTTCTTGCACTCAAGAGTCCTATGCTCAGAGGACTTGCATATCCCACATGCCTTCGGCTGGGATTTCTTTTCATACCTGCACCTTCCGAAATGGTGCTTCTGACAAACCTTGCACATGGGCTTGTCGCCCGACTGTCGGTCATTCTTCTTGTTCTCTGAGCCCTTCTTGTGGTCGCGATTTCCCCGGTGCTTCTTGTTAGACCTTCGTGAATCATCATCCTCACGTTTCTTCTTCTCACTGTCAGCATTTCTTAATGATCTCTGCCTCACTGCATCCAATATGAGAGACAGCGATATATCTGCCATGGATCTGAAGGTAGCAGGCCTAGAAGCCTTCACGCTAGCTTTTATCTCTGGGGCCAAACCCCCAATGAAACGCGCGATCCGTTTGGGTTCCGGTGTCACAAGGTACGGAACCAATCTTGACAGAGTGTTGAAAGTCGTGAGATAAGCCTGGCAATCCAAGTTCTTCATGACCAACGATAAGAAGTCAGATTCTATCTTCTCAACCTCGTGCTGAGGGCAGTAGTTTTCCTTAATGATAGCGATAAATTCCTCCCATGTCATGCTATACAAAACAGCCTTCCCAGAGGCCTGAACCAATGATCTCCACCATGCTAGGGCTTCACCCTTGAACGACTGTGATACAAACTTCACCACATCTCTCTCAGCACAACCACTGATGTCCACCACGATGTCCATTTCGTCCAGCCAGGTCATACAATCCACCGCGCCTTTTTCCCCAGTAAAATCTCGGGGTTTGCAAGAAACGAAATACTTATACGTGCAACCCCTGGCGCGAGGTGCGTCTTCGACCACTTTCTTCTTAGGATGGACACTATTCTCATTTGATGAGTGTCGATCGTCATCCTTCTTAGGTTTAGGCTGGGTCGAGGGTGGTTTGCTGTGAGGTTCAGAATGGGTTTTTGGTTTAGAGTGTGGTGCAGATTGGGTCCTGCTTCGAGACTCGGTATATTCTTCGTACTGCCGATCCAAGGCCGCTTTAACAGCGACGTCTACTAGAGCTTTCAATTCAGCGCCCGTTATATGAATTTGGGTGTTATCATTGTCATCCTCCTTTGAATGACTATTAACTTCATTTGGGTCAGCCATCGCGATCTTGATCTGTTACAAGGGATATGACAGAATTTTATTTAGGAGTTTATTATGGAATTGTCTTTTATGGCAATTCATTAACCATGGTAAACATAGACCATATTTGGTTAATTTGTTACTCACTTTTATTTAGGATTTGAATATAACTTATCCTAATTACAAACAATATTGTTAGTGGCACAAAAGCCTAGTCACAAGGATGTTTTATATATTAGTAGCCAGGATTTCAGAGAATCAAGGCATGGAGGTTTGAACCAGAGTTCTTTTACCTTTTCTGACAGAGAGTCATAGACTACAACTGTCCGTTGTCTTATATGACAATAAGTATGGCCCGTAGGCACTACATCACTAATGGATGATTTAACCCATGATTTAAAAACCATTAATTTAGGTCTTGGAATCCTTTGAAGGATTCTTACATAAGAATGACGCGTGTGATTTTAACGAATCACATCTGCCAAGAATGTTAACACGTCTACAGAGGTTAACAGGAATCTGAATCTTTTACTCAGGTCTCACCATCTTGGCCGGGTCTTATAATGACACCAGGCTAGGTCTCACCATTAAGATTCTTTATTTAGGCAGACTTATTTAAAAGGAATGATTTTAATTATTTCATATAATAATGTATTAAAATGACAAAAATGAAATTTATAAACTTAACATTCCATTAATCATAATAATGATTACACACTGCCCTAATACGGGACTTTCAATAGACAGATACCTACGCAGAGGTTTACAGAAAAATAAGTCCACACAGGGACCAAACATAATAAATGTCCACACAGGGACTAAAACAAACAGATGTCCACACAGGGACTTGATTGAAATAAGAATTACAATAGAACATATAAAGACTAATGATCTCGTTTCTTCTTCCCTTTTAGCAGGTTTGCAAGGCCTTTAAGGAATCCACGATTGTTCTTACGTTCTTGCTCAAAGTCTCGTTCCACACGATTCAAACGGTGGAGGATTTCTTCCTGTTCTGGTGGGGAAAAACGTGGTTGCTGCGTTACTTGCTGAGCCGGAGTTCTAGTAGGAGCTGGATACCCATGAGCTGCGTATCCTAATCCCCAAGGATCCCCATAAGGTCTGTTGGGATGGAGGGCGTTGTAATTGGCCACTACCACGTATGGGTCGGCATCCGCATAATTATAGTTGTAGTGCGTGTGAGTCGGCTGCTCAAACGGGTTGTACGCGGTGGAACCGGCGTACGCAGGTATCGGGTTATCATACCCAAATGGTGGCGGAGGTGGTGCAACTGGTGCAGAATTCACCTCTGAAGGGTGGCTCGAAGGTTCACCCATTTGTGGTTCTTCAGGCAATGGCGGAAAATGACTCGCACTCGAGTGGCGAGGGGTGCTGAAGTGAAATTCCCCTCCTTGGGTGGACATCCGCGCGCCTGATCTCCTACGCCTTGGCGGATCTGGAGGTGCTTGTTGAACTGGTGGCGGTGGAGGCAGTGGCGTAACTGCCACGAATCGCGAATCCTCGGAAGGATCCTGTTGCTGTTGCTGCTGGTGAGGTGATGAATGGTGAGAGGGTGTAAAGTACCACACGCACTAGTTAAACCTCGCCTGGTAACTGTCGGGACCCTGATAGGGTGTTCCATGAAAGGATGACCCATCAGAGATCTCGATAGGATGGTTAGGAGTACCTCTAACGGGTTCTATGGGATCCGTGTCCTCTTCCATATCTACCGCATTATCTTCGGAGAAATGGTCTTCGGGTCCTAAAGGGTTATAACCTATTGGTTCCTGGACATAATCAGCCTGGTTGAACTGGCCTTGGAAGAAAGGAGTGGGATCGCCATAGGAACGGTGTGAAACAGATCACTGGAGAGGTATAAACGAAGGTTGAGGGTTACTGGGCTCGTTCTCCGAATTTGGTCCAAAAGAGTGACGGTATGAAGGTGTCGAACTGTGTGAGGTAGACCGTCTTGCGGGCTCAAAGAGGTTTCTTCTACGCCTCTGAGGTTCTTCACTCCTTGTGCTGGAAAGAGCTCGCATGTTGAAAGGTCCGGCCTCGTGATCATTGTGAGTAGTGATCGGCCCTTTGCCTCTTCCTCCTCTTCTAATTGCTGGTGGCATATTTCTTGCTTAACAAACTTTTAAATCACAATAAACAATAAAAGACAAACTAGAATAACAATTCGAATTTGTCCTATGTTCTTGTCTAGACTCAAGTATGTGCAATTGTGTCATTGAGACTAAACACATAAGGATAGTGTTTAATTCACTCAACGTTGGCTCTAATAACCTGTCACACCCCGATTTCCACGTGTTTCACCGGTGGGCCCGGTGGGGGATTACCATGACGTAGTTGGCAACAATATAGTCCAACCACAATATTTAAATGCACAGTGGAAGCATAAAGATAGATTTTATTTCAACCATCGATTGTAATATCCAAGTATCACGAATAGTCGAAATAAATCCACAGGGGATCAAAATAAAAATATAAATATTGTTCGACAGATATGGCATCCCAAGCTTGCGAGACTCTAACGATGCTTAAGGAGTGGCCAGCCTAAATCTTTTTGGGGAAAATACGTAAGTTTACACTGGTAAATACATTCAACCGACACTTTTGTAAAATGTTTATTAAAATTGATTTGAATGCACAAGGCACAAACTCTTTATAACTTGGGATAATTTATCAATTAAATCTTGTAAAAGAATTACATGTTCACTATGCGTTCGGTCGCCCGGGTCGTGCCGGGTTTAAGGTTAATAGACACGCCACAAAGCATAAAGCCGTGGTGGGAAAACCAACGGTTACACCTTCAATTAATATAGACACATTGTCGGGTGTACGCCTACACCCGTGTGTCGAGGTCGTGGCCATTTCGTAAAATGATGCCAAGGATATCCTGGACATGGTCATTAAGCTCCCAAAGGCGTAAAGCCAACAAAACCAATTTTTAAATGGGTCACATTGATAATACCCAGCTACTAATGAGTTGGGGTCAATTGCCCGACCAAGCGGTATTTTAAATACCGTAACCCAAGCCCGTATAACGGAAAATAAGTTAAAAGTATTTACCTGAGCAAGTAATAACCTCAATCAAACAAATGCAAGTATCTTTTACTGGTTTCCTATTCTGGAACGAAGGTTTATAACAACCTATTAGAATCCTAACGGGTCTTTAAATTAGCCTTAGCTTAGACCGGTCAGTTTCAAAGGATAATTACGGTTTAATCGCGTGAAAGGCGAACACCGAGAATGGAATGTGGTTTGGGCCCAACAAGTTTGAAGACTTGTTTTATATGGGTATAATAACCACACTCTGGAGTTTGAAGTAAAAACGATAAGGTTTGACCCGTTTCGGCTAGTTCATGTAAACTAGTTACATAAACCGAACCGTGCGCGCAAATGGCGTAACGGGTAACCGAAAGAGTCCTACACAGGTTTCCTAAGTTATTATGCTCTAAAGAGGTTGTGGTATCAGTAGGATACCTTCCATTACGCCCATGACGAGTTTAAATCCAATATACGCCCCGTAGGGGTATTTCGGTCTTTTTAAAGATTATAAAAAGGGGTTTCCGAGTTCTACAGGAAATCTGAGTTTTCTGAACAGTTTATAAAGTTCAAAATACTTTATTTTCTATTTAAAATCAGTAGCAACTGGAATCGGGTCAAAAGACCATGTAGAACTCAAGTTATGTCCGAAAAGGGTATATTCGGTATTTACAGAACCGATGCCATAACCGCAGGTTATGAGCAGGTTAAAAATTATTAAAAATCTTTAAAAATCTCAAAATATTATTTTACATCAGTGTGTAAAAGGTTTGGTGTCGAAATTTGGGTTTAGATAGGCTTTATGCTAAATGCGCCGTTTAATTACTAAAGTTTCCGTAATTGCGCTATTTAGCATAACTCCTATTCTAGACCTCAGATTGATGTGAAATTTTAGGGACATGCTTAGAAATCAGTAACTAAGGTTTTGGTCCTTTCACATGTCCAAAATTCTCGTTTTAAAGTAAAAAGGGCGTTATGGTCAACTTTTAAGCTTTTAACAGAAATGTGCTAAAGACTCGGACAAACAACGAACCGGTCACAGAGGGTTGTACTATCATGTAACCTGGTCCTAAGAGAGTCCTAAGGCATATCTAAAACATACCATAACGGGTCAGAACTAAAGTCAAAGCAAAAGTCAAAGCTTTGCTACTTTCGGTTCCGAACCGGGTCAAAACAGTAAGTGGTCGGATCAAACAAGCTCAGACTAGTTAATATGCTTATTATCATGTTATATGAGTGTTAAAACAGGTTACACGCCATCTACATTACCGATTATGCATAAAATCGCAAATTAGCATTCTGTTGACTTTTTCTAAGCAAGTTTGACTCGACATTCGGACTAGTTAGAGTGGGAATCAGAGGGTGCCCTTTTAGGGGTTTAATGCCCACACAATTACCAACATATAACTACCTTTGATTCGACAAACCACTGGACCATTTGTGATTTATCGTTAAGTCAATCGTTAATTACGACAGATTGACTTTTAGGCTATATCTAAGCAAAACTTAACCAAGAAAGGGTGGAGCATACTTACAAGAGTCCTATGCACGACCAGGGATGAGCAAAGAAGGCACTTGAGCTCCAGAAGTGATCAAGAAGGCAGATTGGAGGTGTGAAGAACTTGTTGCAACAATGTGGCCTTTTATAGCAATCATAAGCCCTTAGATCATTGACAACAAGTGCTACAAGTGTTCTTGGATGATCACCAAGTGTCCCTGAGCGCTAGGGGTCATTTAGGGGGCGCCCATGCTCTCATAATTGCTCAGAAAGTCGGTTAAAACAGCAAACAGTGCTCCTGTCCGACTTTTCTGTATCTGGGGGGCTGACGCGGCCCGCGTAAGAGGTCACTTAACTCTTACGCGGGTCGCCTGAATCCTTCTGACAAGCCCATATCTTCTACTGTCCATGCGGCCCGCGTAAGATCGCTTGGTTCGCTAACGCGGCCCGCCTGAGACCAGTTTTTCAAGATTTTCAAATCTTTTGTAATCATTGCCCTGGCCTTCCGGTCTCGAAGGGGTAACTTTGCGTTTTGGGCCTCGTTTATTTACGAATAAGGGCCTCGGAACCCAACTTATTAACCCTTGGTTAATTTATTATTACCCGAAAAGTCTTAACTTTCAAAGTTTGACGCTTTTAACCCTTTTTAACGAATTCGATCATAACTTTCTCGTTTTAAAACGGAACTTCGTGAAATTTATATCGCACATTCTAGTGAGTATAATTTACCATTACAAAGCCTCGGGTATGCCCAAAGGTCACTCAGAGGTATAACTTAAACATGTTGACACATTTGGCCCCTTTAGTTTGTAATTCCTCACTTTCTTCCACAATTCGTTCCGTACGATCCATGATTCATTCGTTTGAAGGTACGAGCATCATTTAGGGTTACTGTACAGTATATTTATCCCTTGTTGACATTTTTAACCCTCGAATTTACATACTTTCAATGTTTGTCAACTTTAGTCCTTTATTTAGTATTTAACACCACATGTAAACCTAAGACACGTGTCAATACATTATTGGACGCAAAATTTTGAGGTGTTACAGGTATGATTCTACAAATACAAGTAGGCATCTCTGTTTAAGAGTGAGCTTGAAAGAGCTAGAGAGAGAGTGTGTAGAGAGAGAGTTCCGATGAGTGCTTTGTATTTGTCGATTATTGACTCTGTCGAAATCAATCACGGAATCGTTAATCGTTGAATCTTTATTGTGTTATACATTCTCTCGCTCGGTTTGTGTCATAGCTTGGATTCCGCACTCGCTACGGCATCCGAACAAGAAATCATCATAGTCCGACGATCCATATCGGGACCTACAAGTGGTATCAGAGCGTAAGGCTCGATTTCCTGTTGAAAACCGAGTTCGTTATGAGGTTTTTGAGTGAGTTTTTGAAGATTTATTGGACAAAATTTCAAAACCCAGACTTTTGGAATGAAAATACGGATTAAACTCACAAAATATGATGTTATTTGATGTTTGTTTCAGTTAAAACTTGTTAAAATCATTGGTGATAATTGATGTGTGTAAAATGCAACATATAAATCACATCAATTAAGGCATAAAACTAACCCTTTTTTAGTACTAATGTTGGAAAAAGAGTGTTTTTGTCTTCCTTTTGTATTTTCAGGATGAAATGAGCTCAAAATCACAAAAGAAGCAAAAAGACAACTAATTCTAGCATAAATACAAGAAAAGGAACAAAAGTAGACTGCCCGGACCCTCAACGGCACCTCCCAAGGCAAAGAAGAGAAAACAGAGACTGAACACGCCCCGTGTCCAGCGAACACGGGGGCGTGCCCTGGAAGCAGCAGAAAAGACAAACCAGTAGAAGCTTCCATTGCCCACCACGGGGCCGTGTCCAGCGGGCACGGGGGCGTGGTGAAAGTACAGCAGGCGCATTAATTGTAATTGCTAATTACAATTAATGAAGAGAGAGAATGTCAGACGGGCACGGGGGCGTGTCCAGCGGACACGGGGCCGTGCCCAGCCTTCTGTTCAGCCTATAAATAGGGGAGCTTGGTTTCATTCTCTTTCATCCCTTGGCACACCACCTCTCTCACACTTCATCCACCACCCACCACCACCATAACACCATCATCCACCACCATCATCCATTGTCCATCGTAGAGTGTGTGAGTCGTCTCGGGATCCAAGATTGATAGTAAGAGTTCTTGACAATCAAGGCCATGTTTGCCTAAGTCTCTTACATCACTTGGTGAAGACAAGTGTTTAGTATAATACTTTTTATTTTTAATCTTTTGCACTTTTTATTTGGTTTTGTATTAATGACTTTAATAACTAGTTACTTATGTTGAAGGTGATCTTTCCTTATCGTTTGTCCGTGGTGTCTTGGCGTTATTTTACTGTCTATATAAAATAAAAGATTTTCACCATTCATATCTCCACGGTCTATATGGAGGTATGTTGGCTACCTGGTCGGGGGTTAAGGGAACGGTTTGGTAAGGGTCTTGCCCTTGTTCAGCGTTTAGAGGTCCTGCTTGGGACCTGGGTCAAATTTAGTAGGATCTCCTTAAATGCCCATAGGTATTGGATGGCGGGGATCCAAACTCTTTGACCCCCTCATAAGTTAACTACTATTAATACTATAACCCGGCTGTTTAGGACTGTATCCCTGCTGACTCAGACTACTTAGCCGAGGGTAACGTCACCGCCGAAAGCGGGGCCTACCACAATTTGCATTAATAACTTAATTCATTATCTTTCAATAATCCGACCCTTTAGGATTGTATCCTTGCTGACTCAAACTACTGGGTTGAGGGTAACGTCGCCTTCAAAAGAGGGGCCTACTACAATAACTAAGATAATCTCTAAAACAAGTGCAAAAGTGCGAAAATAATCAAAGGTTATACTAATACACGTGTCGGATCCAAGTGATTCATCTTGTCTATCTGTTTTTATTTTATTTTATTTTTCAGCATTTAGTTAGTTTTTATTTTTCTTAGTTTAAAACATTTTTCTCACTTTTTGATTTGATTAGACGTTGAGGATAAACCGGTATTAAAAGCTCTTGTGTCCTTGGACGACCTCGGTATCTTACCAATACTATACTACGCCCACGATGGGTGCACTTGCCCATATGTGTGTTTAGTGTTAGTAAATATCGTGTTTTATAAATTTAAAACTTGGCTAAAAGTGTAAAAAGGGGCTTAAATACTCATCAAAAATATATTACACTACACACGCATCAAGTTTTTGGCGCCGCTGCCGGGGACACAAGGATTTTAAGAAGGTTAGGAATCAACGGCCTAATCATATTTTTATTTTTCTTTAATTTTTTAGGATTTTTTTTAGATTTTCAGCTTCTGCAGAGCTCAGCACGGGGCCGTGCCTGGTCGGACACGGGCCGTGCTCAGCATCATTACTGGCAGTTTTTGTTTTCCAAGTTACAGAAGGCTGACCACGGGGCCGTGCCGGTGCAACACGGGGCCGTGTCCAACTTCCAGTAACTGGGATCTGGAAAAACAATCACTGAAACTCCGACCACGGGCCGTGTTCGCTCAACACGGGGCCGTGGTGAACCTTCTGACCAACATTCTTTTCTGTTTTTATTGCAGGACTTGGAACCCGACGCCAACCTCACGTAGTGTATGAGCTCCAGTTCCAATAAAGACATAAAAGAACCGCTAGAAGAACCCGAACGCTTTCTCAGAAAAAGGTTAAAAGCCAAAAACCAAGAGAAGGTTTCGGGTGACCCACCTCCAATGGCGGACCAACGTACCCTTATGGATTATCTACGACCCACCGTAGGTAATCTAGGCGCCGCTATCAATGCCCCGAATGTCGAAGCCAATTACTTCGAACTTCGACCGCATTTGATACAAATGCTCCAAAACTCCGCAACCTTCCACGGGCTTGCGGACGAGGATCCCCATCTACATATAACTAATTTCTTAGAAATATGTGATACCTTTCGGATCAATGGAGCATCAAACGACGCCATCCGCCTCCGTATGTTTCCATTCTCACTAAAAGACCGAGCGAAAGCTTGGCTCAACGCCCTCCCAGCTGGATCGGTAAACACCTGGGATGAACTAGCCCAAAAATTTCTATATAAGTATTTCCCTCCTGCTAAAACTGCTAAATTAATGACTGAAATTAATACATACTCACAAGAGGACAGGGAATCCTTATATGAAACTTGGGAAAGGTTCAAGGAGCTATTGCGCAAGTGTCCCCATCACGGCCTCGCGATATGGCAACAAGTATCCACTTTCTACAATGGATTGCTGCCACACACTAGGCAGACACTTGACTCTAGCTCCGGGGGACTTATAGGTAACCGACGCCCACACGAAATATATAATCAGATTGAGAAAATTGCTCAAACCAATTTTCAATGGCACACCCCTCGGGGAAATAAGTCTATCACCCCGGGCGCCCATAAGGTCGACGAAAGCACTTCTTTACCAGCCCAAATCGAGGCCCTTTCTTCAAAAATAAAAAAATTAGAAATGACAAAAACTGTCTCGGTTATGGCTTGCGAAGGGTGTGGTGGGTCACATGAAAATTGGAGTTGCATGAAAGAAGCGGACGATCAACAAGAAATGGTAAACTACATTGATAATAGACCTAGGCCGTCGGGTCCCCTAACGGGAACTTACAACCAAGGATGGCGAAACCACCCAAACCTTGGTTGGAGGGAACCCGGCAATAGTAGTAACCAACAAGCCCAACGAACAAACTTTCAGCAACCAAGAAATGAGTCACAAAAATTCACTCAACAACAAGGTAGACGAGAAAGGCTCGAAGATACTATATCTCGCCTCGTCTCTGACACTGATAAGAAAAACTCGGAAAGATTTCTACAATTAGAATCTAATTTTAGGAATCAACAAGCTAGCATTCAAAACATAGAAAAACAATTAAATCAAATAGCTTAAAATTTTTCCGAGAGACCACAAGGCGCATTACCTAGCAATACCGAAACAAACCCAAAGGCGCAAGTTCACCTCATCACACTACGAAACCGCACCGTAGGGCCTGCAGAAGTGCCACCATCTACGGAAGAAACGGTGCCAACACCTCTGCAGGAGAAGAACTCTCCTCCATCACCAGAGCCTACCAAGGCTCCTCGAGTTCCGTACCCCGGTAGGTTAATTCGTCAAAAGACAAATGAGCAATTCGCAAAATTCGAAAGTTTGTTAAAACAATTGCATGTCAATATTCCTTTTATCGAAGTCCTAACCCAAATGCCCAAATACTCTAAATTTATGAGGGACTTCCTTACGCATAAAAAGAAAATTGAAAATTTGCAATTAGTCAATTTAGGCGAAGAATGCTCAGCCCTCGTACTCAATAAACTTCCACAAAAGAAAATCGATCCCGGAAGCTTCACGATTCCGTGCTCAATAGGGGAATCGCCCGTTCGCAATGCCTTAGCCGACCTAGGGGCTAGCATTAACCTCATGCCCTCATCAATGTTTAAAAGACTTGGCTTGGGAACCACGAGCCCTACAAAAATGAGCATACAACTCGCCGATCGATCCGTCAAATTCCCACAAGGTGTCATCGAGAATGTCTTGGTAAGGGTGAGCAGATTCGTTTATCCAGCTGACTTTGTCATACTCGATATGGAGGAAGACACCGAGGTCCCCCTTATACTAGGGAGACCCTTCCTTGCCACAGCCCAAGCAGTGGTAGATATGAATGACGGGACACTCACTTTGAGGTATGGGGATGATGAAGTGAAGTTCGGAGTTGGGAAGAGAATAGAGGACGACGACCCGGTCAATTATATGAAGGTTATTGATTCAAGCTTGGATGCTGCTCTCCGACGGTGTAACATGGGAAGCCAGGCATCCCACTCAGAAGATATATAACCTCGAATCGGGTCTAGCCAAGGACCCTTATAAACGTGGCGCACCACGGAGGCATTCCGCGGAACTATCCTTTTTAGTTTAATCTTTTAGTTTTTGCAGAATAAAACACACTTATGGTGGTAATGGATGAAAAAGGGAACGAGAAAAATGGAACCATGCACGAAGAACAGAGCAACCCGACACAAATCTCCATCACAGAAGGCCAATACGGCCCCGTGCTGAGCCACCTGCAGGAAAACACCCAGTTCAGGTAACTGGACACGGGCCGTGTTCAGCGGACACGCCCCCGTGTCTAGGCTTCTGTTTCAATTCTCTAATTTTTGTTACTGGCACTTGACCACGGGGCCGTGCCCGGTCACCACGGGGCCGTGTCCAGGATGCCAGTAACATAAATCTTTGCTTTTTAACCCACTTTTACACATTCTAATCAACCAAAAACATTGTTTTTGGACACATTGAGGACAATGTGTAATTTAAGTGTGGGGGGGATGCTAAAACCTTGAATTTTGCAAATCCTCAATACAAGCCTTACACAAAACTCTATTGGAACCGCTAAACACCCCAAATTTTTTCAAAAACTTTTTCATTTTTTTATTTACTTGTCTTAGTTTAAGTTGGGAATAACAAGTTCTAAAAAGGTTATATTTTTATAAGTTTACAACCGATAGCGTCGTGATAACAAAGAACCAACATAAGAAAATTATGAAACAGCATAACAATTCTAGTTAAAAATTCGATTATATATACTTGATCACATTAAAAACCCATTCCCACAAAAGTGAGTTTTGAGCCTTTATTGAGCATAAAAATATACATATTTAGATTAAATGCTCATTTTTCGTTTCTTGTGTGAATAGCCGCTGGGTTCTTACAAATCTAGAACTTGCCACGACAATACATTCCCGGTCCTTACCAACTTAAACCCAAGTAAGTAAATGATGGAGGCATTAGGACTAACCATTTTTTCTTTCAAAACCATTATTTTTCATTTTTTTTTCACCTACCCAAAATCCCCCTAGATAGCCCCTTTGAGCCTAAACCTTTTCATTTCATTACCCCAAAACCCTTTTCACCCACCAAAAACCTTTTTTATTTTTCACCCTTTATTTTAGTAACAAGCTCGGTTTTTCGTAAACTCGCCTTTTTATGTGATGAAAAAAAAAATAAAAAAAAAATGATGAAGTCAAAAACAAACAAAAGCTATATAAAAGCTTGTTTGGAGAAATACTTCAAAATAAAAAGTCGCTAAAGACAAGGTATTTTACGAAAACCGACGCTTTTACGATTTTTCGCCCTTTTTACTAACCACTAACCCAACCACCCACCTTTAACCCAAGCCTAACCCTTCACCCAAAAGTCCTCTTGATATTTACAAAGGTAAAAAGTTAAAAAGGAGGAGGATTGATTGCTTGGCAAGCCTATGGAAGGCGTAAGTTCCATGCCGCTCTCGAGTGATTCACTAAAAATATACACCTTCGGCCGAGTGTTGAGTGATCCCCCGTGAGGTATGTGAACTTGTATATAAATGGAATTTTAATAAGGCATGCTATGCCCAAATAAGTAATTTATCTTATGAAACGTTCAAAATAAATCATAACGAATAGGATTGTAAATAAATAAAAATAAAACTTACAAAGACCTTGGATTCCCGACACTCTAGGACAAGCTAAAAACCTTCTCTTCTACCTATTCCATTTGGGAGTGTAAGCCACATTTAAAGAGTTTTGCTTGAGGACAAGCAAAAGTTCAAGTGTGGGGGTATTTGATGTGTGTAAAATGCAACATATAAATCACATCAAGTAAGGCATAAAACTAACCCTTTTTTAGTACTAATGTTGGAAAAAGAGTGTTTTTGTCTTCCTTTTGTATTTTCAGGATGAAATGAGCTCAAAATCACAAAAGAAGCAAAAAGACAACTAATTCTAGCATAAATACAAGAAAAGGAACAGAAGTAGACTGCCCGGACCCTCAACGGCACCTCCCAAGGCAAAGAAGAGAAAACAGAGACTGAACACGCCCCGTGTCCAGCGAACACGGGGGCGTGCCCAGGAAGCAGCAGAAAAGACAAACCAGTAGAAGCTTCCATTGCCCACCACGGGGCCGTGTCCAGCGGGCACGGGGGCGTGGTGAAAGTACAGCAGGCGCATTAATTGTAATTGCTAATTACAATTAATGAAGAGAGAGAATGTCAGACGGGCACGGGGGCGTGTCCAGCGGACACGGGGCCGTGCCCAGCCTTCTGTTCAGCCTATAAATAGGGGAGCTTGGTTTCATTCTCTTTCATCCCTTGGCACACCACCTCTCTCACACTTCATCCACCACCCACCACCACCATAACACCATCATCCACCACCATCATCCATTGTCCATCGTAGAGTGTGTGAGTCGTCTCGGGATCCAAGATTGATAGTAAGAGTTCTTGACAATCAAGGCCATGTTTGCCTAAGTCTCTTACATCACTTGGTGAAGACAAGTGTTTAGTATAATACTTTTTATTTTTAATCTTTTGCACTTTTTATTTGGTTTTGTATTAATGACTTTAATAACTAGTTACTTATGTTGAAGGTGATCTTTCGTTATCGTTTGTCCGTGGTGTCTTGGCGTTATTTTACTGTCTATATAAAATAAAAGATTTTCACCATTCATATCTCCACGGTCTATATGGAGGTATGTTGGCTACCTGGTCGGGGGTTAAGGGAACGGTTTGGTAAGGGTCTTGCCCTTGTTCAGCGTTTAGAGGTCCTGCTTGGGACCTGGGTCAAATTTAGTAGGATCTCCTTCAATGCCCACAGGTATTGGATGGCGGGGATCCAAACTCTTTGACCCCCTCATAAGTTAACTACTATTAATACTATAACCCGACTATTTAGGACTGTATCCCTGCTGACTCAGACTACTTAGCCGAGGGTAACGTCACCGCCGAAAGCGGGGCCTACCACAATTTGCATTAATAACTTAATTCATTATCTTTCAATAATCCGACCCTTTAGGATTGTATCCTTGCTGACTCAAACTACTGGGTTGAGGGTAACGTCGCCTTCAAAAGAGGGGCCTACTACAATAACTAAGATAATCTCTTAAACAAGTGCAAAAGTGCGAAAATAATCAAAGGTTATACTAATACACGTGTCGGATCCAAGTGATTCATCTTGTCTATCTGTTTTTATTTTATTTTATTTTTCAGCATTTAGTTAGTTTTTATTTTTCTTAGTTTAAAACATTTTTCTCACTTTTTGATTTGATTAGACGTTGAGGATAAACCGGTATTAAAAGCTCTTGTGTCCTTGGACGACCTCGGTATCTTACCAACACTATACTACGCCCACGATGGGTGCACTTGCCCATATGTGTGTTTAGTGTTAGTAAATATCGTGTTTTATAAATTTAAAACTTGGCTAAAAGTGTAAAAAGGGGCTTAAATACTCATCAAAAATATATTACACTACACACGCATCAATAATCATAAATACAAGTTTTGTTAAGTTTTAACGTCAAAAATATAGTTCACCATTTTTTTTTCCAGAGAGGTCGTCGAAACAGTACGCCGGAAATAGTCGCCAGAAAAGTACACCTTGATCTTTAAATCTCATTGGTTGACTTAGTAGTGGATAGGTCTGTCCGTTTGTCTCCTGCAGAACTGTACAATTTGTCCTCTGCGGTTTCTGTTTCGTGCCAGTCTATTGTTGTGATTCTATTTCGTTGCAAATACTTCCATCGAAACAAAGCTTATTTCTATTTTAATATACACCCATCGAAACAAAGCCTATTTCATTGCAAATACTTTCACCGAAACAAAGCCTATTTCTGTTTCAATATACACCCATTTCTATTTCAATCCTATCAATCACCTCTTCTATTTTGATCCCACATGTATAATTTTTAAGCTCACTTCAAATTTTTCAAACCATTCACTGTAACATTTGTCTCAACACAAATATATAATTTTAATCCCGTTTAAACTCAAGTGTGTTTCATAACGTTTTGAAGTCAAAGCGCAAATATAAGATATCGAAACAGACAAATGTTACAAAATTTTTGTCTCAACACAAATATATCAATTTCGATCCCACATATATAATTTTAAGCCCATTTAAATTCAAACACATCTTTTAAAGTCAAAGCCCACTTCAAAAACTCAACACAAAGCTCATTTTGTTTTATGATAGGGGTTCGTTTTCAATCTAGTGGGCCGTGAACCAAACTTCTATTTGAAAGAAGCGCGTTTTGGACATAAACAATTTTTCACGTGTCTTTAATCTCTGATAAAAAGGCAATCAACCCGTGGGGTTGGTCAAAGAACGCAAGCCCTCCACAACAAAGTCATTCTTCGACATGGGCTCAAAAGTGTTTAGGACTTCCATTCTCAGATTCAAATGCGGACAATACTTATACGCAAAAGGGTTTAGCACCATCTTGGTTTCAGGCTCCTATACCGTCAAATAATCTTCCACCCCCAAAAATCAATCATTGGGCTACACCTTCTGTCGGTTGTGATCGGACTGTAACATTGAATAATGATAGTCAAACAAGAACTGTGTTCTATGCAGAAATTGTCAAGAATGTCAGCGATGGTGAGTGCTCGGGAAAAGATTATAGTTCCAAACACTTCGGTATTTCCGATGAAGATGGTACTAGTTCAAGCGAGGATGGATCCGAAGGTCCATCGAGGGAGTTTGTTGATTCTCAGGTAGATGGGTTAATGTTGAGGGTGAATCCAATCAGGTAAGTGTCGATAAACCTAAATCTGTTAAGTTTGATAAGTGTACTAAGTTAGGTGTTAAACTATCTAATTTGGAAAGTAAGTATGACTTGACATTTATCCACAATCAAAAACTGATTGTGGATCTCTCAAAATGCACAAAGGCTAATATGGTTCTTAAAAATCATGAAAAAGAATGTAAAACCATAATTGAAACTTTAAAGAAAGACCTTTCCGAGCTAAAGAAAACTGTTTTGAGAAAACAAACTGCAATTAACAATTACATTACCATGCTTAAGGAAACAAAAAGGGAATTGGTCTGTGCTAAGTGTGAAAATGAGGCAATCTAGCTTAGGTTGGATAGCTATTCAAACTCTCGGTACGTGTTGGATCACATCATTAACATACAAAAAGAGAAAAAAGGATGTAAAGTGCATTGGGTATAATAAGTGTCCTCTGCCGGTTAGACATAATTATACCAAGATGCCTGATAAGGAGGATATGCCTCGTTTTGAGCCTTCAGTTTCATTAGACGTTGAGGAATTCGTAGTTCGGCTCAGATACAAAAGGATATATCCTCCGATCAAGCTTAATCAGCTAATGTCAAAGATTCCACAATCGTATAAAATCAGGATCCTCTAGTCATTATTGAGGATTATGATAGTTTGGATGATGAGTCGAGTGAGGAAGGACATAAACAATCAAACACGACGACAAAAGAGATAAATATACCTCTCGAGAATCACATTCTCTGTGATCCACCAGTAAAACTGTGTGTGACTGCTCCTATCAAGAATGTTGATGCTCATGTTGAAACATGTGAAAGCGCGAACTTGCTTTATACGTTGATTGGTTCTAACAAAGTTTACTCAAACAAAGAGTTTCTCATTAAAAATGTTAACAATCTTTGATTGATAAAGTGTTTAATGATTTAACCAGTAACTTTTTGGGTAAGTCGAGCCCAAAAGTTGTTGTAATTCAGTGTGCTCCTATCCCAAAAGACGAAGTTCAGAAACAATATGGAAATAAAAAACTTCCAGATCAACAAAAGCAAAATCATGCTAATCAAGAAAAGAGAAAAGGGCAAAAGAGCTAAGTACAAGAAGAAGTTTCAAAAGATAAACTTCGTGATGTCTCGGGGGACTGATAAAATTGAAAATTTCGAAAACAATCCAACATGGATTTTGTTAAACAAGTTCAGATTTTGAAAAGAAACAGTCAGAACAACTACACACAACACACAAACTGTTGTGATGTAGGACCAAGTACCTCGAGATCGCGAAGTTCATCGTCAAGTTATCACCATCATGATACTCCAAGGTTTGTTGAGTGGAGATCATGCTTTGAATGCGGTGAGTATGGACACATTTCAAGTACTGTCCATATCTCACCAAGGGAAAAAGAAATGTTGATGCCCCTTATGAAAACTCTTACAATCACGATCTGTTTCACTGAAACAAGACTTTTGGTTTCAAAAAGAAAGAAAATTGAAACAGAAAAGAAAACAACAAAAGGAAGTTGAAAAGGTGTTAAAACCTAAGGTTGTCCAAACACAGTCTGTTAAACCAAATGTTAAGAATGAAAACAAAAACAAATTTGGAAACCAAAATAGGTAACTGTTTCAGGGGGAACTCAATCAATTCTGAATCATCGGGAAATCGAAGTCACAATTCTTGATGATGTCGGATGACCCAAGTCAACGATGGCTTGGGTACCCCTCTCCAACTGATCTTTAAGTGAGTGTGCAGAATGTTCCAGGAGGAATTATTGATAATCGTAGGGTTGTTGATAGTGGAGCATCCAACACCTGATCGACGACATGAGGCCCCGACATAATGTTAAATCCAGAAGAATATTGTTGCCTTTGATGGAGAGACGAAAAGAAGAAAATGCACGGTGAAGGATGATGAAAGAAGTTGAAAACTTCGACAAGATGGAAAATGTGCCAAAATTGGATTGTTACGGTCTTTGATCGGGTTAAGAGGATAGATTCCATCAAAATGTACGCGCCTGCAGTGCGTCTGAAACTTTTCGAAGATTCAATGCTTATACTTCTTAAAAGAAGTTTAAGGCTTTGAAGATGAACATGCAGTGTACATTTCTCTACAGTGTGTTGAAGAAAAGGTGTTTATTGAACAAACCAACCGGGTGTGCGGATACCTTGGCATGGATTGAACAACCACACACTACTTCTCAAGGAGGAAGACGAAGACCTTTGCTGGTGCAAAAGCATGTGGAAGACATCATGTATGGACCGACCATTGATGATGTGTACAAGTTTTCCCACATGCTCCCTTGCCTCTTGCCAGCCGGACCCGGAGGTCTATGATCTTATTGCTGTGAAGAGATTTCTCAATTATTTGAAGTAGCTGCAAAATCGACCTTGAAATCTACACCGGGTGGATATCCAGTTTAGGAGAGCACTCAGATCCCTGGCAATGCACGAAGCAGTTGCAGGATTACGATTTTGAATTTCTAATCTCTCCTATCCTTGTCGATATTTAAGCCGCTTTACGAATTCTAACATCTCGTACAGCACTCCATGACCAGACATGTTGATCTCGAATATCACCTCACACGTGATTGTTTCAATACGAAACTCGTCAATGTTGTTTTGGTCCACACTGATTACCAACGTGCCAATTCATTTTTCCAAAATTCGATAAATCAATTTTTATTAAATTAATTTTAGTAAACGACATCGAGGTAAAACATGAGTTAGTCCATATCGGGAAATCGTTTTCGTGAATATTTTTCTTGAGAAAATCCAAAAAGATGTTATTTAATAGTTTAAATTTACTTTTTGAATTTTAGGGGGAGTAAATCCAAATCTAGAAAAATACAAAAACATTGAAAAACGTCAAAAAGGACAAAAACAAGAGAAAAACAAAAATGAGCTTCCTGGCGAGAAAAAGAGAAAATGGTAGTAAATCAGTGGTCTGTCGAAACCTCTTTGAACTTAAACTGAAAAACGATAAGTAGCTCTATATAAGATGTATCAGTAGGCTCACAATCATTTTAAAGTGTGCAGGGCGATATAAACATAATCAAATGAAGACCGTGTGGGAACCGCCCATTGGCATATGGTCTTGGTACCGAAATTTCATTTGATAGATTGCCGAGGTTCAGAGATACGTGGTCTTTATGTTGTTTATCATCTTAGTATCATGGTTGTTTCTTTTACCAAAAAGAACAGGGACGCAAGTCTAGAACTTCCATGATACCATACATACGTGTACATACTATACATACATGTATATAATACATGTTGTATACGACTATCAATAAGTGACAAAAATATCAAAGTCACCCCCGAATAAGTGATTCTAAATCACATCTATCATCTGAAAGTCAAGTTCATCTCTTGGTAGGTACGATGGTACTAACCTGTTCACGGACTTGCTCTCATGCCCTGCATGCATTGAATATCAAGTTCCTCATAAATAAGTGATTTTATCACAAAGGGCTTGTATTCATCCTCAAATAAGTGAGTATCTCACATAATATACGTCAAAACAGATGATAAATGGTATACTCACCAGTAAGATGAACTCTCATGCATACCTTGATACGGGAATGTGCCGTGAGGGGATGAACATAGGTCAGTAAGTATAGATCATACCTAAACGTATTCCCAAGTCAGATGATTACATCTGATTGTTGAGTTTAAGTGGACAACAATATCGATAATCGTTATAGGATGCTCATCTAAATGCTAACTAATTGAACAACAAGGGTGTTTTGGCATGACCGTACACTGATATGATTCCCTTACCCTCAAAACTCGCATAAAGAACGTCTGTAATATTTATTTATTGCTTTTCGTCTTTACATTTGAAATATTCAAAAATAACAAAAAGATTTTAGGTATGTTTTAATATAAACTTTATAAAAGCCAAAAAAATTTGCTTCTATCTTATTTTTGATTACCCATTGTTGGAACTCGAATCTATCCACCTAAACCTTGATTAAAAGCCGGAAAACAATTGCATCTTCATAAACGGTCGAAGTTAACAAGTTTTTGTAAGTTAGAGATCTAAAATTGAACAATTTTGAAACTTTCAAAGTGCTGTCGTTTTTTGTTGAATGAGAGTTGGTATCATGTGTGTCGTCTGTTAAATATTGTTTAAAATCAACTCTTAGTGAGGTTTTCATCTGAAAAATTCTCTAAGATTGATTAAATCCCTAGCGGTTGTTCTCATTAGGCATTTAGCATTGTTATGTGTGCAGATGTGGCATTCGACCAACTAAAGGCAAAGAGAATGCCACACCCCAACCAATGGCGGAATCATTGGAGTGGGACAAAGAAAGATTGCTCATCACACATAACGCTATTTGTGACAATAATTAAATCAAATCGTTTTCATTTCATAACTCAAATTGTCATTACAATACATGGAATTCAAATTACGACAAATAAAAGACAGATACAACGAGTTCAACATAACATAAATATTCAAATCTAATAATTTCTCGAGCATGTTTCTAGTCATCCCTACTAGATTTCATATGATCGTCACCATCAACCTGTAACATGTTTAAAATAAAGTTCAATACAAAAGCAAATGCGAGTATACAGGTTTTCATACATAGCATAAAAAGATAAGCTTTAAACAATTCCACATGGCAAGCTAGTCGAAACAAGATAAATAATAAATTGGCATGTGCATAACTAATAAACCAAGATGAAACGCAATAAGCTCTTAATATAACTCAACATTCACAGGTGGTGCGTTAATCCTATAGCGCTATTTATGTCAAGGATATGCTCGTACGGAATTAATGATAAGTCTAACACAAAACGTATAATCCCAAATTTAAATATCAAGTAACAAGTATGCATGCATGTATAAGGAATGTTTGTGCATTTTAGAAATATGTATTAGTGTAAGTTTTCATAGTTTAACATGTTACATCCCAAAGGTGGCAAACGAAAAAAATGGGATTTCAAGTATACTCACTGTTTTGCAAGCTTCCACTTGTTAATCCGCGAGGAGTTTGTTGATTGTTGGAGGATGAAACACCAAGTCCTTCTACACGAAGAAACGTAGGTGTATGAGTATCAGATGATAACGGAGGATTAGGAATTCAGAATTTAAAGTATATGGAAAGTAAACATATGAGAAAATAACCATCTAGCACACAATACTCGTTTTTTACACTATGAAACCCATAGGGGTTTGAATGTTTTCATGGGTTAAAGTACCCATTAGAATCGTAACGAGTACTAGGTTCTTATATGATGTAACTTAGTATTTTGACAAATAACGATTAGATTATCATCAAAGGTTCGGTTACTATAGATATTATATATTCTATATAGTATATATTATAAGTTTTAGTCCATCAAGTTGTCACAGCCCCCGACCCCACCCTGAGAGCGGGAGCCGTGAACCAGTCAGATGGTATCGGTGTTTATTAAATACGCAGCGGAAAAATTTTCCATCAGGATCGTAGTTAGGAAATGATTTCAGAGTTTGTAAAACACCGAACTTTTAATATTAAACAAATGGGCTAAAACCCATATTCCATTCAATTGTTTTTATAGGGATAAACCCAAATAAATAAAAAATGAATTTCTTCTTTTATTCAGGTATTTATAGCCACTTTGTTTAAACCTTCAGTGCTCCATAGCTGGCTTCTATTATTTTTACAGCAAATTACCTGAAACACGTTTTGAAAACATTTTATCAGTAATAAATACTGGCGAGTTCATTCCATTTTTATAAAACATATTGTTATACTTTACAGCATCAAGGTTTCTATATTTATTTATATTTACCCAACTCAATCAGTATTTGTCACATGGTGGCAGTTCCGATGTGACCGTGGTCATATCACTCATTGGCTCACTTTCGTCCAATAGTAATTTATCAAGTAATAGATATAAAATATAAATTATTATTATTCAAAGTATCTGTCACTAGGCGATTCCTGTGACGATGGTCATATCACTGTTGATCATTCTTTCAACTAGTGACTGTGGTCATAACACTGTTGATCATTCTCTCAACTAGTGCCGGTGGTCATAACACTGTTGATCATTCTCTCAGCTAGTGCTTTTGGTCATGTCACTGTTGATCATTCTCTCAACTAGTGACTCTGGTCATATTTCTTGTCATATCACTTTTGATCATTCTCTCAACTAGTGACTCTGGACTTAGTAGTGTCCCATGACATTACTTTGTCAATTATATTTTCTATGGCACAAAACCAATTAGCCCAGAAAATGAAATATATCATTTTCTGTCAAATTATTAGCTATAACTTTATTAAATATAATATATTAAATATAATATATTAAATATAATAAATTAGAATCTAAGACCTACTTATTATTATTATTATCGTTAATTACAGATTATTGAAGGGGAATATAATAATGTGACCAATAGTCAAACAATTCCATATGAAACTAAATTTTGAATATAATGACAGTTATTTATTCACCTAGAAGGTTACTGTTAGCAAATGACATTAATTATTAAGGTAAAACAATTTTTAATAAGGTGGTTATATATAAAGGTGATTAATATTTAAATATGCTAGTAGCTATTTACAAATACATCATTTGTAAAGCATCGTTTTATAATATGTATTAATTAATATATTATATATTTATATTTTATATCATGTTTATATACAATAAATAATATATTAATAACATATTAATTAAACATTATGATTAATTATAATGAGATGTCGAATATTATAACATAATAGGCTCTAAATATATTCACAACCAGTATTTATAGAAATACATTAATAATATATGTGTTTTAACTTAACCCCTTCAACCTTGAACCCAATTAAAACCCCACATTCCGCTAGTAATTGCAGAATACAAAAACTTAATCACTGTAAGTATAAATGATAAACATTTGGGGGTTGTAAAGCATTTTTAAATATAATTGTATCACAAAAAGGTAGTCAGATGTAGTCTTCAAAAGTCTCCATAATCTCGACGTATCATTAGTGTCTCTCGGCTTATCATTAGTGTCTTTACTCAAATGTAATGCAATCCGCATAAGAGCCAAATGCCAACTATACTGTTAACTGAGGTGGAGAGGGGAAAGAAAAGTAAACTGCTAACATGCGTGAACTCCTCCTCGAGCTTGTATATACGTCAAAGTGATTAACTGATCTGCCGCTCGACAGTAAAGAAACGAGCCTCAAAAACCTGGGAAAGGTGTAATAGCAGCAGGTGAGAGTGCAAAAGGAATCTTTAATAAATGTGAAGGATCAAAGTATACTGACAATAGACAGTGTGGAGAACGTGGGGTCAACTCAAGCTCCAAAACTTTGCGACTCATATCCTCAATCTGTAGCTGATGTTATAGGAGCACTCATTCCATATGTAGCCTCTATAATGTGAGGGATGGTAAGGGTCTAAAATCAGCATAGTGTATTATAGGAACCATCGAAATGGCTCCTTTAGCAGTGTAGAGGTGAAAGGTGCAAATGGTGTAGCATGTGAGGTCGTAGAAAATGCAGCTGTAGCAAAAGGATCGTCACGCGGGTGCTGACCTGGAGTACCTTTCCGGGGTGCGGGTAAGTCCTGAAAGAAAGCGATTGGCATGTCGGTGCGACGGACGTCGGTCGCCATAGGAGCAACATCAGCGGGTGAAGGTGCAGGAACAAACGTCTCAACCAATAAGGAGATCATCAGGTGCAGGTATTGGGTCAGGTATAAGGGGTGTAATGTCCGGTATATCAAAAAGAAACAGGGTCATGATCAAGCAAGGGTGCAGGTTCAGTAGGTGCAACATCAAGCTGACCCAAAAGGAACAGGAGCTGGCTCTGGGTCGTGTAAAGGTGTGGCATCTCGAACAGGTGATAGTGCAACAGTCATAGCGACGTCGTCGTCTGAGTCAGTAGTAGAAAGCTGTAATCCGGCCGTCTGTAAGGCTGCAGATGTCACAGACTCAAAGGAGTCTGAAATTGAGTGTATACTAGATGCAGAGGATAGCTTGATAACAGGGGCCTCAAGAAGTGAAATTAGTAACAACGTTCTCGTCTAACTTTCTATCATCATGGGCGTTATCAGAAGGACCATCAATAACATGTCAAAGTCATCATCAATTATTCGTCGAGTAGCCAACCTTCGGAAGGAACGTCCACAGGTTGGAAGGAATGTCCACAGGAAGCGCATTGTCAAGGATCGGAGCCATGGTGTGTTCACCATCGGGATGACCAGTGGTGAAGTGGTCATGGACTGAAGCAAGAGTGACAGAAGGATTCTTGTCAGAGAAACCATTAGCAAGAGTAAAGTATCACCCAAAATCTGGTAGCACGGACTGTTAGAAGTCGTCCTCGTCCTAGGTCAGCATATCAGGATCACTCTCAGTGTCTGACGTAAACATCTCCGGCGCCGATGTAATCCCATTATCTGTGGTGGTGGCCGTAGGGTTATCAATGTCTGATAACTTGCTTTCTAATCAAAGTGACATGTGTGTCGGTACATAATGGTCATAGCATGCATATCCATAGTAATCACTAACAATTAGCATATGCAAACAAAAGTAATTTATCATGTAGTCATGTATTCACATTATTCTTCTTGAAACTTTCTATCCTTCCTAGTCTCCCAGGAAACCCACCTAGTCTCCCAGACTAACCAACCAGTCTCCCAGACTAAACACCCAATCTCTCAGACTAAACACCCAGTCTCTCAGACTAAACTTTCCAGTCTCTAAGACTAAACTCCCAGCTTCCCAAACTGAATTTCCCAGTCTCTCTGGCTAAACTTTTCTCGGGTCTCTAAGACTGAACCTCCCCAGTCTCTAAGACTGAATTATAAACATAGCCTTGAAATGTGTTTTTGTGTCTTTTGTTTGTAAAAATGTTTGTTTCCTGGATCTGGACGCCTTGTGTATGCAATGAAAACATGTTGGGAAAACATTTTCGTGAGAGCCCTAATGATCGTAGGCTAGACTCGAGAAAGAATCCTAGTTCGCTACGATCGAAGCTCTGATAACAAGCTGTCACACCCTGACTTTTGCGGAAGCGTGATTATGGTGTGACTTTCTTAATATCATTGCATTCAATCATAACATCAACTATATGATAAAACCATAGGTTTGTCATCCATTAAATAAGTTTAAAACATAACAACATCGTTTTAAAACGTAGACTTCAATTTCAAGTTTTACAAATCGTACAAATTGTTTACGAGTTCATTAAGGACTCGTCAAAAGATATTGAATAACACCAAGGTTTGGAAGACGTGTCTCGTCCAGGAATAAGACACACTAGCCAAACTCAAGACCATGGATGACATCTTTATTCTTAACGCAACATAAAAACTTCCAACGCCCGTTAGATCCACTTTACAATTTCCCTGAAATACATGTAGTTTGAAAAACATCAACAAAAGTTGGGCGAGTTCATGTGTTTGTTTGTGTGTATGTAAAAACCTTTGAAACATTGTCAGTATGTATGTAAGTCCATGGTATGTAGCAATAAGGAAAAAGAGATCACCAATGGTTTGCAAGGCCATTGATATGTGTGAAGTGATGCAGGAAGACACAAACCTAGCAGACTTGCACCGGGCCTCCGGCTGTAAGACATAGTCACCACATGGTCCACTCGACGGACTCACGGGTGGGGCTCGCTACACCCAAATAGATCTATCACTCATGCCCCTCGGTCCTACAACGAGGATTGATGGCCTTAATAGCCCTACCCATTCACATGATCTAGCAGTAACCCTCTTAGCTAACCATACCATGTATAAATTGTTTGTAATAATTGTAACATGTATTTCACCCCCGAAGTATAAAACTAAAAGCAGTTAAAAGAAAAGGGGAATACGAACTCACAGTATTGCGTCTTCTCGATCGCAACCCAAATTCTCTTCAGCAAACCCGACTACCTACAACGTGCTAGGGTCTATTAGACGAGCGGGCCGTGCCTTGATTTAGAGTTAACGTGTTGAGTTACGTTTCTTATGTTTCCAATATTATTCCAAGTTATAATCTCTTGTTAAAAAAAATTATTTTAACTTTAAATTATATAAATTTTGGAATAATTGTTTAAACAATATTTTATGACCATACGTCTCAAGTATGTATTTCCTTCCCAAGGATGGGGGTATCTTATATATGTACCTTCGTATTCTCGTATTCGTATTCTCAAAATAATATATTTTCAAGTCTCACTTTAGAATATATATATATATATATATATATATATATATATATATATATATATATATATATATATAAAACTTATTTGTCAAAAGTAATGTATTCCAAGAAAATATATATATTTTCCCCAAAAATTATATATCTTCTAAATATACTAGGAAAACTTATTTTTACTCTCAAAAATAATATATTTTCTCCGTGTCGAAAATATGATATAATTTGGTAATATGTACAAAAATCATATTTTCACTTCTTGTATCCAAAATAATATTTACCAAAAATATGTTTGGAATGGTATTTTCCGGAATATTTCATAAGTTACGCTCTTGCGTTCGGTTTCACAATATTTATGTGTGTAACTTATATATTTATTCCTTGATATTCTTGGTATTATTTTTGGATTGAAAATTTCATGGTATTTTGTTAAGTTATATTATTTTACCCTAAAATAATATAACTATTCCACAAAGTATACAAATATTCACACAAGTGTCTTAATATAAAATATATATATTCTAAATATATATTTATCCATTTTTTTATTTACAAAAATCAACCTCCAATACTTGTATTTTTGTAACAAAATTTATGGCAAAGTTTATGTTGAAGAACATAGTTTAAAACATACTTGTAAATACTTGTCTAGAAAATATTTTCTAAGTGTTTGCATTTTTAGAAAATTTCGCCATAGTTTCCTTGGAAAATGGAGGTGTCCATGCTATTTATCATATCATTTTCTTTTCAAAATCAACACACAATAATCAACAATCAACTCTAAACAATATTATACTTACCAAGTGCAAAAACTATACACTTTACATAACAACATGAACTTGATCTTTTATTAAAAACTTGTAGTGACTTGGTAAAGTGTTTAGTGGGTTTAGTTACCCTTTAAAATGTGTTTATCCCTTTAAAAATCTCATTCTTAAAGAAACTAGGTGTTTACAACTTGTAAGCACATTTTACAAAAATGTTTATTTATAACATCTTCTTGTTTCTGTAGTATCTCTACACTTGTTTTTCCACTAAAAATAGTGTAAGTTTAAGTAAAAACCATGATCTTTCAAAAATCATATTTTGAATTTGGTTTTCTTGGAAAATCATTCATAATCTTGAATTCATAAGATTACTAGTTTACTTTGTTTGTTATTTTTCAAGAAATCCTTTTATTCATCAAGTTCATGTTCATACAAGAAGATGATCATCTTATGTTGTCACATAATCATCCTCTCACTTGCTAGATCATGTGTTTAATCACAATCTAGCAAGCTCTATGTGATGATTAACATCATATTTTCAAGTAAACAACAAGCAAGTATTAAACTCACACTAAACAACATCATTTCATCCATATATCATCATATGTAAGCTCTATGTTCAAGATTCAAGTTTATGTCTTTTAGTGATCTTGTGATTTTCAACATAATACATCTTTTAACCACTAAAAATAGAAGTAAAAACTAGTAACAAGAAGCTTACAACTAGCTCAAAGGCTAGGGAAGAACTCTTGATGGAAATGGAGTAGATAAAAGCTTGTGTGAGTGGTCCTTCAAGATCCAAGAGTTCCAAGCTCCTTTGTATGAAGTTTAACACCTTTGTGAGGCCTTAGAAAGGATGATCAAGGTTTGATGATGATGGTGGTGTGGGTGTAGGGGGTCGGCCGAGAGGTAGGAGGGAGGAAGAGAGGTGTGTGATGTTGAAAATGATAAGTTCTAGTCCATCTTATAATACATTTAGTAGCTTTTATCCAAAGGGTTTTGTGTTTGTGAAGTACATTACAAGATCTTACCAAATCCAAGGAAAGATTAAGTGAAGATTTAGTGAAATCTTATAAAGATTAAGGTGGAGCCTTGTTTGGGGCCGATTACAAGCTTGGGGGGGGGGGGTTAAATGTAATTTGAATGGTAAATGTAGGTAATTAGTTAGGATGTTAAGTGTAAAGTCTAGTGTTTTAAGTGTATGATGCATTATATAGTATGTTAGAGTGTTCGGGAACCATAACTAGCCAAGAAATAATAAAACAATGCTTCTAGCAATATTTTGGTGTTCAAGGTAATGTCCGGTTGTTCGGTTAGATACCGGTTCGTTAAAGTGTCAAGTTATTTCGTTTAGTGTTCATTAAGTACCCTTTTGTGACACTCTTAATTCCCGATACTTAGGAAAGCATACAGGACCATTTTGCCATATTTCTGCATGTTACTAGTTTACTTAAATGCTGAATTTTGCTGAAATATGCAGAATTCTGCACTTTGAGTGGGTTTTAGGCACTTTCCGGCACTTAAACTATCACCTAGTGACGCAGTTTTATGGTCCTTACTTCCCTACACTCCATACTAGTGTAGTACCTTGTCTTTGGCCTTTACGGGGTCTCAAAACACTGTCTGTCTATGTACTGAACATTGTCAGCATGTTTCTGAGTTATCCGCTAACTGTGCTTTGTGCATCGTTTATGTCACTAGAGTTTGTATGTGATAAATGGTGTGACAGCATGAAATATGATGCACATGTATGTATGATATAGAAATTAGAAAGCAGTTTAAGTTATCAGTTGTAATTAAGCACAGTCATTAAGCACTAATCAAGATTAATTAATTATACGGATACATGCAAATTTGACAGTTGTCACATTCTCCCCCTATTAAGAAAATTTCGTCCTCGAAATTTATACTACCTTATCTCCTTAGGGTTATATTATGCGTATATGTACATGGATAATATTGAGGTAGGAAATCACAAAACCGAATCAGAGCCTATTCACATCAGGTGAATCCAAGAATATATAACAACACAAATCCAATGGTTAAAAGGTATGTGCTTTAAGCATTTGATGTCAAAGGACACGAGTTGTATAGACGTATAGTCTAGTTTAACTTAGTTAACAGGGGTGCAACAAAGGAGTTTCGACCGATGGATTCTCAAACAATCAGTCACAATATGCAAACGAGTTTTCACAAACCATAGCATCCACTATATGAATTCAAAATCATCAACTCAAATGTGATAGTAACATGAAAATGATATGTCAACTTCCGAATAAATGAATGGTAAGGTTTAGTGTGTTGACATTCTTGAATTGCGAAAGTACGCCGAATGAAATACAAGTGAATCTGGTGTATCATTGTAGTTGCATCAGGAATGTTTAAATGACAAGTCAAACAAAAGTATGTGCAGTTTTGTGTGAAACAGTTGACCATGATTAGCACAAGCTACAAATTTGCAATGACACCACAAGGTGTCGTAGTGACAAGATTCAAATTTAGTGGTGACTGAACAAGTTCACCGTGTTTGAAATCAAATAAAAGTATGCTTAAACAATCCGAAGATTCGATTTACACAATGTCATAAAGTTTTCAGTTGAATACGGAACATCAAAGAGCCACTGTTTTTGATCGAAGATGAAAAAGCAATAAGTACTGCAAGGTGTTCAGTTTATAACGAAAGAATCGTTAGGAGGTACATCGTGGTGTGAAATGAATCTATGTACCGTTGTCTTAACACATAACTGCGTTGAGGCTGCTTTAATTGTGAATATCAAAATGGATTTTGAACTAATAAATAGACATTTAAATCCGTGTATGAGGTGCGTAACCGAATTAGCGCAAGCTTAAATTCTGTGAAAGTATCACCATAAGGTATCGAAACCAACAAACGGTTTAGTGGAGTCGTAGATCAATCAAGTCTACTAGGGCTCGAAACAAAAGAACATTTGCAAACATATTTGAATATGATGCCCCCAATACATCATATGACGTTTTAAATTGAATATGTGAAATAGATAAGTTCAAGCTATTGAACTTGGTTCTAGCGTAATCCGACAATAAACGTATGTATCAATAAGGGAATCTCAGCATGGTTATGAAGATGAACTATGAATATAACTTGAAAGAAAAGAAGTTTCAAGAAAGTGTGTTGTCTTGACAACAAAAGAGCCAACAATAACAATAATGTAGGTCATTCGAATCACAAATCAGTAATCAGGTTTAGCAATTTAATATTTGAATTTCAATGAAGCATTTGTTCGAAATGAAACCACATGCGTAGTAAATGGTGCATGTGTGACATATAAGTTTCCGAGTACTGAAACAATGAGTATTTGCTAAAATGAAGAAATGACCAAGAATCGAAGCAAATGTGTGCTCACTCTCAGCGAAGAAAATCAACGCGATACAACTACCATTAAGGGGAGTAGAGATGCAAACATCTACTCGCTAGAAGCAAAAGTGAAGATTTCAATAAAGAAATTTAAGTACTTTCTGTTTGGTCAACTGAACTGGTATATATGTCGGATAATGGTGTTTGCTTGAGTTAACAGATGTGGTTCCTTAGTATCAACCTTTACGAGTTTGGACCTGGGTTTCCAAAAGTCCTAAGTACAAGTTTTCTAGATTCTCAAAGTTACGTATTCTGTGTAAAACTGTTTTGTGCATCGTGTAGGAGACACCATTTTTGTGTACGTTTAAAACAAGTTATTGCCCCACAATTTCTCCGGTATACTTCCTTCCTGAATTCACAGCTAATGACACACGATCATCGATCAGTCTTGTAATAGTAGTTGGACCATCATAGGTAGTTAAGTAAGTAATTCGTTAATCTTTAGCAAGAGTCACAGACTCGTGTTGGTTAGCTCGTTCGGCTCTGGTGGTTTTGAGGTTCGTACGAAAGCTATCGTCCTTCTTTTCGACGAGCAAAACTGGGGTTACCCAAAACGGGAATCTTGGTCTGTTACCTTCCTTCTCCATCAACTACTGAAGCTATACTGACAATCCTTGCATCTCCGAAGGTGTTAGTCGCTAAGGTGCATTGACTGCAGGCGCGGTAAATGGAACTCAAATCTATAACAACCCTCGGTAAAACAGACATCCTCATAATATTTCCAACACCCTAATATATTGTAAATATCTCAATGTGTCTTTATATGCACCCCATGTGTGAAAACCGAGCCCTAAAATAGATTATACTATATAAAATAAATAAAAACAATAATTATTAAGTTGAGGCGGGCCGCGTAGGGCCTCACCTCAAGCTTAAGCGGGCCGCGCGAGTGTGTACCAGTATATCGCCAAAACCATAAGCCCAAGCGGGCCGCGTACAAGTTGGGTCAAGTGAAGGCGGGCCGCGAGCGTCCTGAATTGTGGCGCAGCCTTGGGCCGCCACGTGGCCCAACACGCGTTGAACCTAGGTGGTGACCCGGATCAGCTAGCCTAGACCCCTAGGCCATGCGGGCCGCGTAAAGCCCAGCCCAAATGTCACGCGGGCCGCGTGGAGACGCAATTACAGCCCTATATAAGAAGGCAACGGGCTTTCAGTTTTCGTCGCTCACAACTTTCTTTCTTTCTAAATTTCTGAAGTAGTATACACTATAGCCGGGTATTATACCCCCTAAAATAGCGAGGTTCTGCTACGATGTAAGTATTATAACCCCTGGAGACGTATTAGATACGCTGCCCGATTGATCTAGGGTTCCGTAACGGCTGTCGTGATTCTGCCCGACGTAGTCGTTGGAATGCCGTCTCGGGGAGGGTATTACTAATGTTAAAATGGGTTATTATACTAACACACGTGCATTTGTGTAATTTTTAGATTATCTCCAGGAAACCCTTACGAAAAACCTAAAACAGCAAAGTGAGTGATCCTTCTTTTTATGAACTCATTTTTGTGAGTTGATTCACTTTTGTAAACCTTTTTGTTTACTGTTTTTACAAAACCTCACTTAAATTAAATATATACAAAGCAGTTATTGAGTATTTGTAAAGAATACAATTATAGTGGGTATGTTGGGGTTTTGTATACAAAATTGGTTACTGGCGTGGTAACATCCCATAAGTTGAGTATGACCGTACCACTGATGTTAATTGTGATGTCTTGGATACAAATGTAATTGCGGATGTGCCCTCAATACTGCAAATTGGTTTTTACTTAAACTTGATTAAACTGGGATTCACTCACCAGTATTTCCCACTGACAAAATGTTTTTAAAACGCGTTTCAGGTAACAAAATGTGAAAGCCAAATAGAAGCCAGCTGGACAGCACTGAAGGCTTGGAAAAGTGGCAATAAAGTTACCTAAGAATAAAATGGATGTTTTTATTCAAATAAATAGGATGTATTCCTATGAAACGTGTGTATTGAAAACTTGGGTATTTACCCATATGTTTAATGTTATAAACATGGTGGTTTACTCTGATTAAAATATTTCCTAACTACGGTCCTGATGAAAATTTCCGCTGCCAAATTGAATAAATAAATGTGATACCACCGAAACTGGCTCACGGCCGCCCGTTCCCGGGAGATAGGGATCGGGGGCTGTGACAGAAGGTGGTATCAGAGCTATGCCACTGATTCAGCCACAGAAGTGTTCTGCTGACATCAAAATGTCAAAGTGTTAGGAAATAAACTATGGAAATACGTGTATAATTGTATTTCTTGCTATGTGTTATTTGACTATTTGTTAGTTTACAGTATGAGTGACCAAGGACCTTCTGACGTCTATCGTCAACTGTCTGGTTCGCCTAGGAGCGAAGGCACCTCCTCTTCTCAGCCTGCCCTCTCAGGGTATTCTGCTGACACAGAAGAAGGAATCTTTGTGTTTAAGGCTCAGTCTGAAGAGCCATTTCCTCAGAAAAAGAGGGGATGGTTCAGTAGGGGAGCGCACGAGCGTAGGAAAAGAATGAAAAAGTTGCAGGAACAGCGAGTGTTAGCCGCAGCAAAAAGAGAAACTGATGCTTATAATCAGGATATGCTCAATAGGGGTATCGCTAATATCCATATTTTAGCAACCACTGCTGCCGACCCAAACCTGGAACAAATGCTAGCACCACAACCACAAAATCCTGATCAACCCATGGAAATAGAAAACCAGATAGAAATGCCTGATTTCAACCCGGAGGAGATACCTAGGGTACCTGCACCTGATCCTCTAGACCCAAACAATTACGACCCCTGGTGGGACGATGTTAGGGACTACGTGCAACAAAACCCAATTCAGGAAAATGTGCCAATACCCAACTTAGGAGCTTATCCAGGGTTAGATCCTCATGATCCCTACAACATAAGTGATGCATATGTTAGGGAAATTTTAGAAAATCCATACCCGTACCAAGCCCCTATGCCTCCGTATCAGGAACCCGTACCTCAGTTTCCAAACCCAGTCCTAGAACCTGCACCCCCAATGAGTGCAGAAAATGTCCAGGAACTTAGGACTTTTGGGGAGGAAATTTTAGAAAGCAGTGATAGAATGCGACAGGTGGGAGAACGCCTCGTATGGAAATACGATGAGCGTAATATGGATTTTTGGATGAATCCATATCAGTGAAGGTGATGGTAGAAACAGTAATAATATAATAATATAATAATATATGTGTGTATGTGTTAGAAAAAAAAAAAAAAAACTACGGATGCATACTATTAGTATTGTAGCTTTACATTTCAGTCGGTACTGTAATTTTAATTTCTGTACTGGTGTGTATTGATGCATACTATATAAATAGAGTAAATGTCGCAATGCTCGACGCTTTTGGTTAAAAGTGCGTGTCATGGGATTGACTATATATAAATATTATTTGTGATATTAATATTTGGTAAATGTCTAAAATTCAGATGGCCGACGCGGGAAATCAAGAAAATCTGAATAACGATAACCAGAGTAACATTAACGTGGTTAATGAGAATTCGGACAATAATAACAACGGAAACCAAATGGATAATAGTGCCGTTCAGCATATTGTGGCACAGGGAATTATAGATGCGATGCCATTTATTATTCAAACAGTTCAGGAAGCGAATAATAAAAGTAAGCATAGCAGTAAGCGACCAACTGAACCAAAAAACAGCGTGAACAATGGACCCATATTTCAAGCGCCCGTTCCCAAAAGAAGAAGAACCATGCCACATGGTTGTTCTTACAAAGAATTCTGGTCCTGCAAACCAATAGAATTCTCGGGCAATGAAGGACCCATTGCAGCTTTACGCTGGATAGAGAAAACTGAGGCAGTTCTGAAAATAAGCAAGTGTGCTGAAGAAGATAAAATACTGTTTGCTTCAAATCTGTTTAAAAATGCAGCCTTAGAATGGTGGAACACTATCCTCCAATCCAGAGGAAGTGATAGGATTTATAATATGAAATGGGAGGAATTTAAGAATATGGTAGAAAGGAAATTCTGCCCTCCCAATGAAAAAGAGCAGATAGCAAATAAGTTTCTGAATCTAAGAATGACCGGGGTAGATAGTAAGAGTTACACTACCACATTCTTTGAATATGCTAGGATAGTACCTACCCTTGCATCACCTGAACCGGTATTAATCTCCCGTTACATCTGGGGATTAATTGGAGAAATTAGACATGTAGTCAAGGCAGCTAGACCCCAAACCATAGAGGAAGCTGTAGAACTAGCCAATACCTTGACAGATGAGTTAATCCGTACTAGAGAAGAAGACCAGAGGAGAAACCTAACCCAAAGGCTTACTCAAGAATTTCGTTCTGGGAATTCCAATCGTAGGAATGTAGGTTCTACCTCTGCACCCTACTGCAAAGCCTGCAGAAAGAAGCATTCTGGAAGATGCTCTACTTATTGTAATTTTTGCAAGGCCCCAGGACACAAGGAAGAGAATTGCAAGAAGAAATCTAGTAATGGAATGTGTTTCAATTGTGGAGAAAAAGGTCACATTAGGACAAACTGTCCGAAATTGGCTCCAGCTGCAACCAACAAAAATCCTAAAAATGCCAGAGCATTCGTGCTAACTACAGAGGAAGCCAGGATGATTCCAGACGTAATTGCTGGTACGTTTTTAGTTAATGATATTTTTGCTAAAGTATTATTTGACTCTGGTGCAAACCAAAGTTTTATTAATACTTCGTTTTGCAAACTCCTAAATCAATCATTAACTAAACTACCACAAGAATGTCTAGTGGAAACTGCAAATGGAGAAACTGTTAAGATTTCTGAAATCTTGCAGGGGGCAAGAATAGAAATTTTTAATCAAAAATTTATGGCAAACCTTTATCCAATGAATCTGGTTGGATTTGATATAGTATTAGGAATGGATTGGTTAATAGCCAATAAAGCCAGTATTTTATGTGATCAAAAGACAATTCAATTAAATTCACCAAGAGGTGAAAAGATCTCAATTAAAGGAGATAAACCTTTTAGATCCACTAAATTCATCTCTGTGATGAAAACTGCAAGTTGTATAAGAAAAGGATCTATAGTGTATTTGATTTCAATAATCACTAACACTAAAGGAAAAGAAGTAAAAGATATCCCAGTAGTATCCCAATTTTCAGATGTCTTTCCAGAAGAATTGCCAGGACTACCGCCAGACAGGGAAGTTGAATTCAGAATCCATCTGCTACCTGGAACAGCACCGATTGCCAAAGCACCTTACCGTTTGGCACCCGCGGAAATGCAAGAACTGAAGAAACAACTAGACGAGTTGTTGGAAAAGGGATTCATACAGCCAAGCTCATCGCCATGGGGAGCGCCAATTTTATTTGTTAAAAAGAAGGACGGATCAATGCGTATGTGCATTGATTACCGTGAATTGAACAAAGTCACGATTAAGAATCGGTACCCATTACCGAGGATCGATGATTTGTTTGATCAACTTCAAGGAGCTCGATTTTTCTCAAAAATCGATTTAAGATCAGGATATCATCAATTAAAGGTACAGGAAGAGGATATTCCTAAAACCGCATTCAGAACAAGGTATGGTCATTATGAATTTACTGTCATGCCATTTGGTTTAACCAATGCCCCAGCCGCATTTATGGACATGATGAACCGAATATGTAAGCCATATTTGGATAAATTCATAATTGTCTTCATAGATGATATTCTAATTTACTCTAAAAGTAAAAATGAGCATGCAAAGCACTTGCACTTACTTTTAAGTTTATTAAGAAAGGAAAAGCTTTATGCTAAGTTTTCAAAATGCGAGTTTTGGTTAGAACAGGTACAATTTCTCGGACATTTAGTTAACCATGAAGGAATTCATGTAGATCCAACAAAAATCGAGGCAATTACCAAATGGAAAACCCCAGAGTCACCAACTGAAGTTAGAAGTTTCTTAGGATTGGCCGGTTATTATAGAAGATTTATTCGAGATTTTTCTAGAATAGCCATTCCTTTAACTAAGTTAACCTGTAAATCTGTTAAGTTTGAATGGGGACCAAAACAAGAAGAAGCCTTTAGAATCCTTAAGCAAAGATTAACCCATGCACCGATACTAGCATTACCAGAAGGAACTGAAGACTTTGTAGTCTTTTGTGACGCTTCTAAATTAGGTTATGGATGCGTATTAATGCAACGCCAAAAGGTTATAGCTTATGCATCTAGACAGCTTAAGAGCCATGAAGGAAATTATTCGACCCATGATTTGGAATTAGGAGCCATAATTTTTGCCCTTAAGATTTGGAGACATTATCTTTATGGTAGTAAGTTTACCATATTCACTGATCATAAGAGTTTAAGATATGTCTTCGGGCAAAAAGAATTGAATATGAGACAGAGACGCTGGATGGAATTGCTTAGTGACTATGATTGTGATATCCAGTATCATGCAGGAAAAGCCAATGTGGTGGCTGATGCTTTAAGTCGAAAATATCACGAAAAGCCAAAAAGGGTACGTTCTCTTAAATTAAATCTGCAAATAGATTTAAACAAACAGATTAGAAAAGCACAAGAATCAGTAATCAAGGAGGATACTGAAAAGTTAAAAGGAATGATTAAGGAATTAGAACAAGGAACAGATGGAATTTGGAGGTTCCATAAAAAGAGAATGTGGATACCTAAATTAGGAAATTTACGTCACCGTATATTAGAAGAAGCCCATAAGTCTAAATATACGATGCATCCAGGAAGTGATAAAATGTACCAGGATTTAAGGAAAAATTTCTGGTGGATAGGAATGAAAAAGGATGTAGCAGCTTATGTTTCTAAATGTTTAACTTGCTCACAAGTTAAAGCTGAACATCAGAAACCCTCAGGTTTATTACAACAATTAGAAATACCAGTTTGGAAATGGGAATTGATAACAATGGATTTTGTTACCAAATTGCCTAAAACAAGGAAAGGTAATGATACAATCTGGGTGATTGTAGATAGGTTAACCAAGTCAGCTCATTTCTTACCAATGAAGGAAACCTTTAGTATGGAACAATTAGCCAAATTGTATGTAAATAAAATCGTTTCTTTACATGGCATTCCTTTATCAATTGTTTCCGATAGAGATAGCCGTTTTACTTCTCATTTTTGGTCAAGTTTCCAAAAAGCAATGGGAACCAGGATAAATCTAAGCACAGCTTATCATCCTCAAACGGACGGACAAAGCGAAAGGACAATTCAGACAATGGAGGACATGCTTAGAGCTTGTGTAATTGATTTTGGAGGTAACTGGGACGAACACTTACCTTTAATAGAATTTTCTTATAATAACAGTTATCACACAAGTATCAATGTTGCACCATTCGAAGCACTTTATGGACGAAAGTGCAGAACCCCAGTCTGTTGGGCAGAAATTGGGGAAAAACAATTATCTGGACCTGAGATAGTACAAGAAACAACTGATAAAATCATTCAAGTCAAGGAACGACTGAAAACAGCACGTGATCGCCAAAAGAGCTATGCTGATAACAGACGCAAACCATTAGAATTTCAAGTAGGAGATAAAGTGTTATTGAAAGTCTCTCCCTGGAAAGGAGTGGTAAGATTCATCAAAAGAGGAAAGCTTAGTCCCAGGTATATTGGACCTTTCAAAATTCTTAAAAGAATAGGACTTGTAGCCTATCAGCTACAACTGCCAGAAGAAATGGCAGGAATACATGATGTATTTCATGTATCCAATCTTAAAAAGTGTTTAGCTGATGAATCACTCGTAGTACCTCTTAAGGATATAGAGGTTAATGAGCAACTCAAGTTTGTGGAGAAGCCTCTACAAATTGAAGATAGGAAAGTTAAGAATCTCAAGCATAAGAGATTAGTTCTGGTCAAAGTAAAGTGGGACTCCAAAAGAGGACCCGAGTACACGTGGGAGCTTGAATCCGAAATGCAAAAGAAATATCCACACTTGTTCCAGTAGATCTCGAGGACGAGCTCTAAAACAAGGTGGGGAGGATATAACAACCCTCGGTAAAACAGACATCCTCATAATATTTCCAACACCCTAATATATTGTAAATATCTCAATGTGTCTTTATATGCACCCCATGTGTGAAAACCGAGCCCCAAAATAGATTATACTATATAAAATAAATAAAAACAATAATTATTAAGTTGAGGCGGGCCGCGTAGGGCCTCACCTCAAGCTTAAGCGGGCCGCGCGAGTGTGTACCAGTATATCGCCAAAACCATAAGCCCAAGCGGGCCGCGTACAAGTTGGGTCAAGTGAAGGCGGGCCGCGAGCGTCCTGAATTGTGGCGCAGCCTTGGGCCGCCACGTGGCCCAACACGCGTTGAACCTAGGTGGTGACCCGGATCAGCTAGCCTAGACCCCTAGGCCATGTGGGCCGCGTAAAGCCCAGCCCAAATGTCACGCGGGCCGCGTGGAGACGCAATTACAGCCCTATATAAGAAGGCAACGGGCTTTCAGTTTTCGTCGCTCACAACTTTCTTTCTTTCTAAATTTCTGAAGTAGTATACACTATAGCCGGGTATTATACCCCCTAAAATAGCGAGGTTCTGCTACGATGTAAGTATTATAACCCCTGGAGACGTATTAGATACGCTGCCCGATTGATCTAGGGTTCCGTAACGGCTGTCGTGATTCTGCCCGACGTAGTCGTTGGAATGCCGTCTCGGGGAGGGTATTACTAATGTTAAAATAGGTTATTATACTAACACACGTGCATTTGTGTAATTTTTAGATTATCTCCAGGAAACCCTTACGAAAAACCTAAAACAGCAAAGTGAGTGATCCTTCTTTTTATGAACTCATTTTTGTGAGTTGATTCACTTTTGTAAACCTTTTTGTTTACTGTTTTTACAAAACCTCACTTAAATTAAATATATACAAAGCAGTTATTGAGTATTTGTAAAGAATACAATTATAGTGGGTATGTTGGGGTTTTGTATACAAAATTGGTTACTGGCGTGGTAACATCCCATAAGTTGAGTATGACCGTACCACTGATGTTAATTGTGATGTCTTGGATACAAATGTAATTGCGGATGTGCCCTCAATACTGCAAATTGGTTTTTACTTAAACTTGATTAAACTGGGATTCACTCACCAGTATTTCCCACTGACAAAATGTTTTTAAAACGCGTTTCAGGTAACAAAATGTGAAAGCCAAATAGAAGCCAGCTGGACAGCACTGAAGGCTTGGAAAAGTGGCAATAAAGTTACCTAAGAATAAAATGGATGTTTTTATTCAAATAAATAGGATGTATTCCTATGAAACGTGTGTATTGAAAACTTGGGTATTTACCCATATGTTTAATGTTATAAACATGGTGGTTTACTCTGATTAAAATATTTCCTAACTACGGTCCTGATGAAAATTTCCGCTGCCAAATTGAATAAATAAATGTGATACCACCGAAACTGGCTCACGGCCGCCCGTTCCCGGGAGATAGGGATCGGGGGCTGTGACAAAATCGATGCGAAATTTGACTTGTCGTTGAGGATATAATCCTGGCAAGTCTTCGGGGAAGACTTCAGGATATTTCCTTATCGCAGGAATATCTTCGAGTTTTGGTTCTTCGGCTCCCTTGTCCACGGCGTGAGCCAAGAAAACAACACATCCTTTACGTAACAACTTTCGTGCCCTCAAGCAATTAGTAATTTGTATAGGCGTATCCTGCTTCATGAGTCAAGATCATTTCTTCGTTCGTCATCGGGATGCGGATATCAATCTCCGCTTGATCACTCGACAACCAATCCATCCAGGTTACCCCGTCGAAGCTTCCCAACTCAACTGGCAGTAGATCAAGCGTAAACTCACACGCTCCGAGTTCTATCTTGCCGATTCCAATTTCTTCGTTGGCTTCCACTAGCTTCCCATTAGCTAGTTCTATCGAGTACGGGTTATCTAACTTACTTGCTACTAAACCAAGTATACTCTCAAATTCTAGAGATGCGAAGCTAAAATTTTCAACAGTATCTAGCAGCACAGATGCATAACGTTGAGTAATATGGGACGAATGGATAACCTTGTTTGGATTCTGGCGTGTTTCCCTAGCTTCGCTGCTGAGCTTTCATCCTTGTGCCTGATTCTTCTTAGGGCGGTATCTTCTGAAATGCTTCTTGCTTCCACAGTTAAAACAACCTTGAGCCCGTTTCTGTTTGTCACTCGTCCTGCCTTGATCATTGTCGTTGTCGTTGTTTCCTTCATGATTCTCGCTGTCTCCATTTCCACGTTCAGTATCTTGCCTACAAGTTTCCTTGGGATGCCCCCTCTTACCACAGTTATCAAATTTTCCATACTTACATCGCCCGACATGATAACGTAGACAATTGTCGCACTTAGGTAGGATACCCATGTAGTCTTTTCCCTTTTTGGCCTTCTTCTTCTTACTCGCCCGAGTAACCTTCTTGAAATTTGCGAGCTTTCTCTTGTTATCTCCAGATGACTCTACAGGAGTCTCCTTTTTCTCTTCCGAAGCGGAAAATTTTCCTAGTCTAACCGCTTCTTCAGTGAGCGCCACGCTCATGTTGATAGCTTCGATGATTGTTGAAGGCTTAGATGTTGTTACCAGGCTTAGAATCTGGGGTGCCAGTCCCCCGATGAAGCGTTCGATCTTCCTAGATTCTGGTTCCCCCAAACGCGAAGCAACTGTGATAATTCGCCAAATTTCTGCACATACTCAGTTATCTTTGGGCCTTCCATTTTCAAGTTCCATAGTTTAGTCTCCAACTTATGGACTTCTTCCCTAGAGCAATATCTTTTACGCATCAGTTCTTTCAGTTCGTCCCACGTCAAAGCATTCGCAGCAGTCTCGCCCATTGTCTGAACATGAAAGTTCCACCATGACAGAGCCCCATCTACAAATAGTCCAGCTATGTACGCGACCTGATGTTCTGGGGCGCATTTACTTAGTCGCAAAACATAATCCGTCTTCTCAACCCAACGCACAAAAGCTAAGGCACCCCCAGCGCCGTCGAATTCTCGAGGTTTGTGGTTCAAGAACTGCTCGTAGGTGTAGCCGCTGGGTGGATTATTTCCTGAGGTACCTCCGCCGTGTTCAGAGCGAAGGGCCTCGAGCTGTGCGATGGCCTGTGAGATGCGCCCTTGCAGTTCCGACTCTGCTGTCGCTGGTAGAGGGTTGTTGGTAGATGTTCCCTTGTATCGACATCTTCTAAGAAGAAGATCGGTTAGGTCAGGCTTTATTTGTTCAGGGAGTGCATATAGTTGTTTAGAGGCCATATGTACATACTCATAATAGGTTATCATGTCAACCAATCAAGCAATAGCATAATCATAGCTTAACCAAGTAAGTTGGGAATTATGTTTAATGAGAGCATAGTAAGCAAGCACGTAGCTTTATAATTATAGCACACATATATAGATCAACAACGGGCTTAACGAAGACATAGCGACTGAGCTTTCGTTGGTCATTTGCCACAAATTATTGCCACGTGTTTAATGATGATTGGGCTCTTATTATTTTCCGACCACAATTGTATTGGTCTTACAAAATGTATCACATCAAAAGGGACACAGGGCCCCCAACCCTTGTCCAATAAGTATATTAGTGTATCAAAAGTACGTAGTCAGATGTAGTCTTCAAAAGTCTCCATAATCTCGGCTTATCATTAGTGTCTTTACCCAAATGTAATGCAATCCGTATAAAAGCCAAATGCTAACTATACTGTTAACTGAGGTGGAGAGGGGAAAGAAAAGTAAACTGCTAACATGTGTGAACTCCTCCTCGAGCTAGTATATACGTCAAAGTGATTAACTGATCTGCCGCTCGACAGTAAAGAAACGAGCCTCAAAAACCTGGGAAAGGTGTAATAGCAGCAGGTGAGAGTGCAAAAGGAATCTTTGATAAATGTGAAGGATCAAAGTATACTGACAATAGACAGTGTGGAGAACGTGGGGTCAACTCAAGCTCCAAAACTTTGCGACTCATATCCTCAATCTGTAGCTGATGTTATAGGAGCACTCATTCCGTGTGTAGCCTCCATAATGTGAGGGATGGTAAGGGTCTAAAATCAGCATAGTGTATTATAGGAACCATCGAAATGGCTCGTTTAGCGGTGTAGAGGTGAAAGGTGCAAATGGTGTAGCCTGTGAGGTCGTAGAAAATGCTGCTGTAGCAAAAGGATCGTCACGCGGGTGCTGACCTGGAGTACCTTTCCGGGGTGCGGGTAGGTCCTGAAAGAAAGCGATTGACATGTTGGTGCGACGGACGTCGGTCTCCATAGGAGCAACATCAGCGGGTGAAGGTGCAGGAACAAACGTCTCAACCAATAAGGAGATCATCAGGTGCAGGTACTGGGTCAGGTATAAGGGGTGTAATGTCCGATATATATAAAAAAAAACCGGGTCATGATCAAGCAAGGGTGCAAGTTCAGTAGGTGCAACATCAAGCTGACCCAAAAGGAACATGAGCTGGCTCAGGAGCTGGCTCTGGGTCGTGTAAAGGTGTGCCATCTCGAACAGGTGATAGTGTAGCAGTCATAGCGACGTCATCGCCTTAGTCAGTAGTAGAAAGCTGTAATCCGGCCGTCTGTAAGGCTGCAGATGTCACAGACTCAAAGGAGTCTGAAATTGAGTGTATACTAGATGCAAAGGATAGCTTGATAACATGGGCCTCAAGAAGTGAAATTAGTGACAACGTTCTCGTCTAACCTTCTATCATCATGGGCGTTATCAGAAAGACCATCAATAACATGTCAAAGTCATCATCAATTATTCGTCGAGTAGCCAACCTTCGAAAGGAACGTCCACAGGTTGGAAGGAATGTCCACAAGAAGCGCATTGTCAAGGATCGGAGCCATGGTGTGTTCACCATCGGGATGACCAGTGGTGAAGTGGTCGTGGACTGAACCAAGAGTGACAGAAGGATTCTTGTCAGAGAAACCATTAGCAAGAGTAAAGTATCAACCAAAATCTGGTAGCACGGACTGTTGGAAGTCGTCCTCGTCCTAGGTCAGCATATCAGGATCACTCTCAGTGTCTGACGTAAATATCTCCGGCGCAGATGTAATCCCATTATCTGTGGCGGTGGCCGTAGGGTTATCAATGTCTGATAACTTGCTTTCTAATCAAAGTGACATGTGTGCCGGTACATAATAGTCATAGCACGCATATCCATAGGAATCACTAACAATTAGCGTATGCAAACAAAAATAATTTATCATGTAGTCATGTATTCACATTATTCTTCATGAAACTTTCTATCCTTCCTAGTCTCCTAGGCTAACCCACCTAGTCTCCTAGACTAACCAACCAGTCTCCCAGACTAAACACCCAGTCTCTCAGACTAAACACCCAGTCTCTCAGACAAAACTTTCTAGTCTCTAAGACTAAACTCCCAGCTTCCCAAACTGAATTTCCCAGTCTCTCTGGCTAAACTTTTCCCCAGTCTCTAAGACTGAACCTCCCTAGTCTCTAAGACTGAACCTCCCCAGTCTCTAAGACTGAATTATAAACATAGCCTTGAAATGTGTTTTTGTGTCTTTTGTTTGTAAAAATGTTTGTTTCCTGGATCTGGACGCCTTGTGTATGCAATGAAAACATGTTGGGAAAACATTTTCATGAGAGCCCTAATGATCGTAGTCTAGACTCGAGAAAGAATCCTAGTTCGCTACGATCGAAGCTCTGATACCAAGCTGTCATAACCTGACTTTTGCGGAAGCGTGATTATGGTGTGATTTCTTAATATCATTGCATTCAATCATAACATCAACTATATGATAAAACCATAGGTTTGCCATCCATTAAATAAGTTTAAAACATAACAACATCGTTTTAAAAGGTAGACTTCAATTTCAAGTTTTAGAAATTGTACAAATTGTTTACGAGTTCATTAAGGACTCGTCAAAAGATATTGAATAACACCAAGGTTTGGAAGACGTGTCTCGTCCAGGAATAAGACACACTTGTGACATCTGTGCTTGTGATATCATTGTACAAATTCTGAACAATTCAATATTAATAAAACAGTGTGATTTGATCCCAATGTTTGTCATTTATGTTTGATTTTATGCACATGTTGATTTTTGATCGATTTTGAACTCTATATCGCTTTCTGGGAAGTTATATGCGATCTGGTGCGTAAACGTAATCAGTTTAACGCGACAAACACTCTGGAATAGCAACATAAACTTAACATACCTTAAATAACATTTATATAACTTAGAAATAAGTTTTGAAGGCTTTGGTATGGCAAAAACAAGTTTATTCGCTCGCAAGGACTATTTGCGTCAACTTGCAAAAGTATGCCTTTTCGTAAGGAAACGTACAGTCTGGAACATGATCATAAGTTAAACATACCACATATAACCTAAACATGGCTTAGAAATAAGCTTTGATAGGTTCGGCGTGCGAAAACATGCTTATTTGATCTTACAGGGATTAAAAGTGTCAAAAACGGCGTAAGTTTGCATTTTCGCGCATATCTTACGTTCTGGCCACATCTGGACATCCAAAATTTTTGTACACACTAAAATATTTTTATTTTAGAGATTGGCATGCAAAAAGTTCATTCGTTTCGGAATTTGGACCGTTTTCGCGACTGTTACGATTTCCGTCGAAATTAGCCAAACAACATGACCGTACGCCCAAACGAACCGACATCCGACATATTTTTGAGCATGTTTCATGTTCCCTATACTTTAACTTCATTATGGAGCTTAAAAATGGGCTTGACGGGTGTTAGAAGTGCCAATACGTGTCGAAACAAGCTCAGGGGCCAAAGCTATCAAGTTATGAAAGTGGCTGGTCTGCAGGTAGCTTGCGGACCCTATGCCCATGTCCTTACGGTCCGTAAGGCAGGCCCAACGACCAGAAATGAGTTTCAGCAAACTGTTTGATCTTTGGGGGCTATTTGTGCAAATTTCTGGTGTGTTGAGCAAGTTTAAGTGTTCACCAAGGTTCCCAATCAGTTCTTAACAATTGTAGGGTCAAGATTAATCCTTGTTGGCCACACAAACACTTGTAATGATCTTGTGAGTTCACTACAAGTATAAATAGCAAGCCAAACCTCCTCATTCTTTGCTCATTTCTTCTCAATCTCCTTTCTAATCTGAATTGGGAGCTCTCTCAAGTGATTGGAAACTTATTCTTGGTAGAAAAGATAGCAAGGACCTTTTGAGCATTCCTTCATTCTTTTATTGCTTACTAGTTTAAAAAGTCAAACAGTGTTTGACTTTCAGTTTGACCAGTCAATGGTCAATGCAAAGTTCGGTTGAACTTTGCAACGTGATTGTAATCACGATGGTTATAATACTTAGTGATTATACCTACTGATTACCACGTTAACTAGGCGTAGTGACGAGTCAAAGTTTCGGTCAAAATGCGTTTTAGCACGCATTTTGCCACGGAACTACTTTTAGGTATCAAAACACTTCGATACCAAATCAGTTTTCTAAGTAGGTTAAACATGTTTTGACATGTTTAACTCGTCACTATTAGTTTAGTACTTGTTTAGGGTCGTAAGTTAAGCGGTCTAAACAACCGCTTAGACTTTCGAACCCGACCCGTTTGGTCGATCTTTAGGATCCGACCAAGCTTAGTTAGTGATCATAGTTGCATAGTGAATAACCACTGAGGTTATACCTTATGATCACATAGGAATGGTTAGTCGTATGCTAGTTAGCTTGTATGCCCATAGGAAATGACCAAAATGCCCTTTTGACATAAATCATCCGACCGTATAATTGTTTAGGTATAATTGGGCATGTAAGACTTGACTTAGCTCATAGATAACCATCTGACCGTAGTTTTACGCTAACGACGCCTTATAGTAGCTTTTGTTACCATAATGTGTCGAAACGGGTCAAAAGCACTTAGGTAGACTTTCAAATCAGAATGTTGGGACTATTAAATCATACCATATGAGTTCAAATACTCATTTGATTTATAGAACCTCATTCTATCCTATCTCCCGATTTAGGATCCGATTATAACATAATTACCTATACTAGGTGCCGGTTGATTCGTGATCCTTGAAGCATTATTTGGTCTTATTCTCAAGACTATTAGGCAATACCAAGTGAGTACATAGTTCCCCTCTTTTACCGTTTTCAAATACTTTGAGGTGATACACATGTACATACGTGTTACTTTCATGAATTTCATGCTTTTATGACATAAACATGCTAGTTTCATCTAGTACATATCTAGTACATGTTTTCAATTATGTTTTGCTATGTATATTAAGCATGCTAGCACATTGATTTATTACTCATTTGTTGCATATGCTTACTTAGCATATGTACACATTGTTTTACATGACATTTCTGCTATGTATGTTTACTGAGCATGCTAGCACATTGTTTTACATGAACATTTCTACTACGCATGTTTACTTAGCATTCCTAGTACATGGTTTTCACATGCTACATTGGTTATGACATTTGGTGTGTTTAATCGGGACAATAATACATTCATTAACATTGATCACGCCGCTCGGTAGTATGTAATGGTACCATTGGAATTGACAACTCCCGTTTTCGACTTCCTAGGTTTGTTTGGAAGTTGGGAATGACAGAATCCGACTACATAACTTAGATAAACCTTTAATTTGTTTAAAGGTTTGTCGCCACAGTCGCAAGGCTTGAATGTATGAAATTAACATTACTACATAAATGTTTGTAATCATAAAGCATTGTTTTCTGCAAAACATAACATTTGATTTAAACTTAGGTTTATTCAAAAACCTTGTTTTGTACATTTTCCTATGGTTGAGTAATTACTTGTTATTCACCATACATGACATTTGTTTCACATTGACATCATCACATAGTTTAAGTAGATGATTTCCTACTTGCTATTCATTTCATTGGTTATACATGATACATGTTATACATGACATTGAACATGGTTTATACATATATATTTTGACATTAAACATAACATTTTGGTTGGGTATTGATAAGTGACTTATGTAACGGGGCTATGTGTTATATGATAAAAGCACGGTGGATACGCCGCTGGTACTTCCTATATATAAGTGCTTTTATTATATTATACATTGTTGCGTTATCTAAACCACTTGGGCAAGACATGAAACATTTTATACAAGAACAGGACATTGTTCTACAAATTACATATTTTACACAAATTCACTTTTACTTGGTTATTCATTTAACCATGCATTGTCCTTTCATCATCATTTGATTTTCATATCGATTTTTATATGATTTCATGAAGGAAAACATTTTTACAAGGTTCATGACTACATTTTTGTAAACACTTCTTTCAAATACAAGTCATGAATCCTGCATAAACAAAACCTATGTATCTCACAGGCATTTTTATGCTGACGTACCTATTTTTACATGTGTTTCAGGTGCTAATGCATGATGATGTTTGTGCTTCACTTAGGCGGACTTGGGCCTTAGTGACTTAAAAGACAGTTATTATGTTATCTTAGTTTGAACTCAAAGACAATGTAAACATTAATCTTAATAATACATAACTTTAATTGCCATGGTTGTTGAAACAATAATTCTGTCGTAATCACTCCCGGCGTTTCCGTCGCGGTTTTGTTGTTTTAACGCGGCTGGGGTGTGATAGAAGAGTTGGTATCAGAGCCAATGGTTATAGGGAATTAGGTTATTAGTAATGCTTTGACCTAGACTATAACTTTCTAGGACCCTAACACAAGTTTACTTGTGTTTAAATCTTTAAACAATACCCGTCACCTATCCTTAGGTGATTACCAAAACTTGAACACAACTTTCCAAAATGATTTTTGAAATCAATCATCTATCCTTAGATGATTTCTTTTGGCCTCGTGCCTTCCCAATTTTCAAAATCTCTTAAAGTTTTGGGTCTAAATAATGTGAACACGTGCAAACTGGAAGAGTGAATGCCTGTACCCCGAGTTTTCTGTCTAAGGCTAGAGTGTTCGTACAAATCCGCAGTATCGGACCAGTCACTCTTACCTGGGAACTCTTGGGGTGAGTGTTCACTTATAGGCGAGCATGTCTTCAGTGATACATTATTATGACTCATTTACTTTGATTTGTCACTGTGTGTTGTTTGTTTGCTTTGTGGTAACAAACAAATGACCACCATCCTTGCTTTTTTTCGATTTATTGATGTCTCATTTTTCATCACATCATTTCACTCGTTTTCTCTCATGTTTCCTCTTTTAGAATGCCTCCCCGACGTAACGTTCCTCAACCTGATGTCGAACTGGCAGCTATTATAGCACAGCAGATGGCTGCTATGCTACCTGGTCTCATAACTCAAATAAACCAAGCCACCAATAACAATGTTAATGTACCTGCTCCATGCAACATTAAACAGTTTAACTCGGCTAAACCGCTCAAGTTTAGTGGTACTGAAGGGGCAACAGGGCTTCTCCAGTATTTTGAGAGTCTTGAGAGCACCTTTCGCCATGTTCAGTGTCCGAACAATCGTAAGGTCGAGTTTGCTTCGAGTGTATTTCAAAAGAGGGCTCTTACCTGGTGGAATGGGGTAATGAGAGACCAAGGCGCTGATGTTGCTTTGGGTCAGACTTGGGAGCAACTTAGAGTTCTCTTGATGAGAGAATTTTGTCCTCGTCACGAGCAGAGGGTACTAGAAGATGAGTTCCATGATCTGAAGCAAGACAGTGGTGAACACCGGGCTTATACAGACAGATATGAGGAATTAAGCTTGCTCTGTCCTACAATGGTCACGCCTTTGGATAAGGCAATCGAGAGGTACATAGACGGTTTGCCAGATCCTGTTCAGGATATTGTCACTGGCAGCAACCCTACTACCATCCGACAGGCCATAGAGCTAGCTGCAACCCTTACTGAATCGCATATCAAAAAGGGTAAACTTCACAGAAAAGGTGACAAAAAGCAGAAACAGTCTGATAGCACCACTGAGAAAAAGGGCAAGAAGGCTGCTGAGTCTTCAAAGAAATCGATGAAGCGCAAGGCTTCCAAGAATTTCGCTGTCACTACTCAGACTAATCAGGCTGCTCCTAATCAGGCTGCACAGAATCAGGCTGCACAACCTGCTGCCAAGAGGCAGTATGCGGGAAATGCACCTCTGTGCAACAGATGTAACAGCCATCACCAGCCACAGTTACAATGTCGCATCTGCACAAACTGTGGCAAATCTGGTCATCTTGCAAACACCTACCGATTTGATCCGAATCAAAATCAGGCAGCTCAAAACCAAGCAGTACAAAACCTTGCCCAGAATCCTGCACGACCTCACTATCCGCCTGGTTCGTGTTACAATTGTGGGGATCTGACCCACTATAGGAACAACTGCCCGAGGTTGGCAAATGCGAATCAAGCACAGGCTCGTGGTAGAGCTTTTAACCTGAATGCAAACGAGGCTCGCGCAGATAACGAAGTGGTGAACGGTACGTTCCTTGTTAACAACCATCCTACTTCTGTTCTATTTGATTCGAGTGCCGATAAGAGTTTTGTGTCCTTAGCATTTGAGCCTTTGCTTGCGATGACTAGAATGAAACTAGGAAAGCCCTTGACAGTAGAAGTAGCTAGTGCTGAACCTGTTGTACTTGACTTTGTTCTTCAAAATTGCCAGTTAAATCTCAATAACCATCTTTTCCCTATCGACCTCACACCGATGCAACTCGGGAGCTTTGATATTATAGTAGGAATGGATTGGTTATCCAAGTACCATGCTGAGGTGGTAGGTTTTGACAAGTTGGTCCGTATACCGCTTTTGACTGGTGAGATCTTAGAAGTTCGTGGGGAGAAACCCGTAAGTGGTCTTAAGCTTATGTCTTTTACCCAAGCCCACAAATACCTACGAAAGAACTATGTTGCTTTCCTAGCACATGTTGTAGAGGAGAAAGGCAAGGGTAAGACTATCCAAGATATCCCTGTGGTTCGGGATTATCCAGAGGTATTTCCTGAAGAATTACCTGGTTTACCCCCTGTACGCCAAGTTAAGTTCTGTATTAATCTCGTACCTGGTGCAAATCCTATTACTAAGTCACCTTATCGTCTTGCACCGTCTGAGATGCAAGAGTTGTCTAAGCAGCTTCAGGAGCTATCTGACAAAGGATTCATCCGTCCGAGCTTTTCCCCTTGGGGCGCTCCTGTCCTATTCGTGAAAAAGAAAGATGGATCATTCAGGATGTGTATCGATTACCGTGAGCTTAACAAGCTTACCATCAAGAATCGATATCCCCTACCTCGCATTGATGATCTCTTTGATCAGCTACAGGGTGCTACTTGCTTTTCAAAGATTGATCTGTGTTCTGGATATCATCAACTTCGAGTTCTCGAAGAAGATATTCCCAAGACTGCTTTTCGTACTCGATATGGTCATTATGAGTTTACTGTTATGCCCTTCGGTTTAACAAATGCTCCAGCTGTTTTCATGGACTTGATGAATAGGGTTTGTAAGCCTTATTTGGACAAGTTCATCATTGTTTTCATTGATGATATTTTGATCTATTCTAAGACTCGAACTGATCATGAGCAACATCTTCGTCTTACAATGGAGCTCCCAAAGAAAGAACAACTTTTCGCCAAATTCTCCAAGTGCGAATTCTGGCTTAAGGAAGTTCAATTTTTGGGGGCACATCGTCAATGAACAAGGTATACATGTAGATCCCGCCAAAATCAGTGCGATTAAGGATTGGGATACACCTACTACTCCTACCGAGGTTCGTTCATTTCTTGGTCTAGCGGGTTATTACCGCTGTTTCATTGAAAACTTCTCCAAGATTGCGGTTCCTCTCACTGCATTAACTCAGAAAAATAAACCTTTTGAGTGGGGATCCAAACAGGAAGAAGCTTTCCAGACCTTGAAACAGAAACTCTGTGATGCACCTATTCTATCTTTGCCCGAGGGTAACGACGATTTTGTCATGTATTGTGATGCATCTAATTTAGGCCTTGGCTGCGTTCTTATGCAAAGAAACAAAGTTATAGCCTATGCATCAAGACAACTGAAGGTACACGAGAAGAACTACACCACTCATGATCTTGAGTTAGGTGCAGTAGTCTTTGCTCTCAAAATCTGGAGACACTACCTTTACGGTACAAATTGTGTAGTGTTCACTGACCACAAGAGTCTCTAGCATATCTTCAATCAGAAAGAACTAAACATGAGGCAACGGCGTTGGGTTGAACTCCTAAACGACTACGACTGCGAAATTCGCTACCATCCTGGTAAGGCGAATGTCGTGGCTGATGCATTAAGTCGTAAGGAACATGTCAAGCTTCACTGTGTTCAGGTTCGATCTGACATTCAAACCCGCATAATTCAAGCTCAACATACTTGTGTTACACAAGACTTGATGGGTAAAGAATTACCGTGTCATACTAAGCCTGAGCTTGAACTGAAAGACTTTGGGATTTTCTATTTCATGGGCCGTTTGTGGGTCCCAAGTATAGACGATCTTCGCACCTTGCTTATGGATGAAGCTCATAAGTCTCGTTATTCTATTCATCCTGGTGCAGACAAAATGTATAAGGATCTTCGAACCCAGTACTGGTGGCCGGGTATGAAGAAAGACATTGCCTTATATGTTTCCAAATGCCTTACTTGTCTCAAGGTTAAGGCAGAACACCAACATCCCTCTGGATTATTGGAGCAACCAGAGATTCTAGTTTAGAAATGGGAAAAGATTGCTATGGATCTCATTACCAAGTTACCGCACACTAAAAGAGGTCATGACGCCATTTGGGTAGTTGTTGATCGTCTTACAAAGTCACCACATTTCTTGCAGATCCGTGAGGATCTATCTGCTGACAAGCTTGCCAAGATATATGTTGGTGAGATTGTGTCTCAACATGGTGTTCCTTTGAACATTATATCTGATAGAGATGCTCGATTCTCGTCTCGTTTTTGGAGAACCATGCAATCTGCCATGGGTACCCAACTTCATTTGAGCACAGCATACCATCCGTAGACAGATGGTCAATCTAAGAGAACAATCCAGACATTGGAGGATATGCTTAGAGCATGTGTGATTGACTTTGGTGGTAGTTGGGATTCGCATCTACCTTTGATCGAATTCTCATACAACAATAGTTATCACTCTAGCATCAACATGGCTCCTTTCGAAGCTTTATACGGTCGAAAATGTTGTTCACCGGTCTGCTAGAATGAGATAGGTGAAGCTCAGCTTACTGGACCTGAACTCATTCTAGAGACTACAGATAAGGTCAAGAAGATTCGTGATAACCTTCAGACAGCTAGAAGCCGTCAAAAGAGTTACGCGGATCGACGACGCAAGCCCTTAGAATTTCAAGTCGGAGATCACGTCCTACTCAAGGTATCCCCTTGGAAAGGTGTGATTAGATTTGGAAAGAAAGGAAAACTTGCACCTCGCTATGTTGGACCATTCAAGATCGTTGAAAGAATCAGAAAAGTAGCCTACAGACTTGAGCTACCTCCTGAACTTGGAAATGTTCATCCAACATTCCACGTGTCCAATCTCAAAAAGTGTTTAGCTGATGAGAACCTCCACATACCACTTGATGAAATTCGTGTTGATAACACAATGCACTTAGTTGAGAAACCTATGGAAATCATGGACTGTGAAGTCAAAAAGCTCAAACGCAAGCGCATTCCTATTGTCAAAGTTCGCTGGGAATCTAAACGTGGCCCAGAGTTTACTTGGGAACGTGAAGATCAGATGAAAGTGAAATATCCGCATGTATTCTCACATGTTTCCTCTAAATAAATTTCGGGACGAAATTTCCTGAAGTAGGGGAGACTGTGACATCTGTGCTTGTGATATCATTGTACAAACTCTGAATAATTCAATATTAATAAAACAGTGTGATTTGATCCCAATGTTTGTCATTTATGTTTGATTTTATGCACATGTTGATTTTTAATCGATTTTGAACTCTATATCGCTTTCTGGGAAGTTATATGCGAACTGGTGCGTAAACGTAATCAGTTTAACGCGACAAACACTCCGGAATAGCAACATAAACTTAACATACCTTAAATAACCTTTATATAACTTAGAAATAAGTTTTGAAGGCTTAGGTATGGCAAAAACAAGTTTATTCGCTCGCAGGGACTATTTGCGTCAACTTGCAAAAGTATGCCTTTTCGTAAGGAAACATACAGTCCGGAACATGATCGTAAGTTAAACATACCATATATAACCTAAACATGGCTTAGAAATAAGCTTTGATAGGTTCGGTGTGCGAAAACATGCTTATTTGATCTTACAGGGACTAAAAGTGTCAAAAACGACGTAAGTTTGCATTTTCGCGCATATCTTACGTTCTGGCCACATCTGGACATCCAAAATTTTTGCACACACTAAAATGTTTTTATTTTAGTGATCGGCATGCAAAAACTACATTCGTTTCGCAATTTGGACCGTTTTCACGAATGTTACGATTTCCGTCGTAATTAGCCGAACAACGTGACTGTACACCCAAACGAACCGACATCCGACATATTTTTGAGCATATTTCATATTCCCTATACTTTAACTTCATTATGGAGCTTAAAAATGGGCTTGACGGGTGTTAGAAGTGCCAATACGCGTCGAAACAAGCTTAAGGGCCAAAGTTGTCAAGTTATGAAAGTGGCTGGTCTGCAGGTAGCTTGCGGACCGTATGCCCATGACCTTATGGTCCGTACGGTAGGCCCAGCGACCAAAAATGAGTTTCAGCAAACTGTTTGATCTTTGGGGGCTGTTTGTGCAAATTTCTGGTATGTTGAGCAAGTTTAAGTGTTCACCAAGGTTCCCAATCAATTCTTAACAATTGTAGGGTCAAGATTAATCCTTGTTGGCCACACAAACACTTGTAATGATCTTGTGAGTTCACTACAAGTATAAATAGCAAGCCAAACCTCCTCATTCTTTGCTCATTTCTTCTCAATCTCCTTTCTAATCTGAATTGGGAGCTCTCTCAAGTGATTGGAAACTTATTCTTGGTAGAAAAGATAGCAAGGACCTTTAGTGAGCATTCCTTCATTCTTTTATTGCTTACTAGTTTAAAAAGTCAAACAGTGTTTGACTTTCAGTTTGACCAGTCAATGGTCAATGCAAAGTTCGGTTGAACTTTGCAACGTGATTGTAATCACGATGGTTATAATCCTTAGTGATTATACCTACTGATTACCACGTTAACTAGGCGTAGTGACGAGTCAAAGTTTCGGTCAAAATGCGTTTTAGCACGCATTTTGCCACGGAACTACTTTTAGATATCAAAACACTTTGTTTTGATACCAAATCAGTTTTCTAAGTAGGTTAAACATGCTTTGACATGTTTAACTCGTCACTATTAGTTTAGTGCTTGTTTAGGGTCGTAAGTTAAGCGGTCTAAACAACCGCTTAGACTTTCGAACCCGACCCGTTTGGTCGATCTTTAGGATCCGACCAAGCTTAGTTAGTGATCATAGTTGCATAGGGAATAACTACTGAGGTTATACCTTATGATCACATAGGAATGGTTAGTCGTATGCTAGTTAGCTTGTATGCCTATAGGAAATGACCAAAATGCCCTTTTGAAGCATAAATCCGTATTTTGACTCTGTGAACATATTTTTGACATGTAAAATGATTTAGTAACATGTTTAGGTATAATTGGGCATGTAAGACTTGACTTAGCTCATAGATAACCATCCGACCATAGTTTTACGATAACGACGCCTTATAGTAGCTTATGTTACCATAATGTGTCGAAACGGGTCAAAAGCACTTAGGTAGACTTTCAAATCAGAATGTTGGGACTATTAAATCATACCATATGAGTTCAAATACTCATTTGATTTATAGAACCTCATTCTATCCTATCTCCCAATTTAGGATCCGATTATAACATAGTTACCTATACTAGGTGCCGGTTGATTCGTGATCCTTGAAGCCTTATTTGGTCTTATTCTCAAGACTATTAGGCAATCCCAAGTGAGTACATAGTTCCCCTCTTTTACCGTTTTCAAATACTTTGGGGTGATACACATGTACATACGTGTCACTTTCGTGCATTTCATGCTTTTATGACATAAACATGCTAGTTTCATCTAGTACATATCTAGTACATGTTTTCAATTATGTTTTGCTATGTATGTTAAGCATGCTAGCACATTGATTTATTACTCATTTGTTGCATATGCTTACTTAGCATATGTACACATTGTTTTACATGACATTTCTGCTATGTATGTTTACTGAGCATGCTAGCACATTGTTTTACATGAACATTTCTACTAGGCATGTTTACTTAGCATTCCTAGTACATGGTTTTCACATGCTACATTGGTTATGACATTTGGTGTGTTTAATCGGGACAATAATACATTCATTAACATTGATCACGCCGCTCGGTAGTATGTAATGGTACCATCGGAATTGACAACTCCCGTTTCCGACTTCCTAGGTTTGTTTGGAAGTTGGGAATGACAGAATCCAACTACATAACTTAGATAAACCTTTAATTTGTTTAAAGGTTTGTCGCCACAGTCGCAAGGCTTGAATGTATGCGATTAACATTACTACATAAATGTTTATAATCATAAAGCATTGTTTTCTGCAAAACATAACATTTGATTTAAACTTAGGTTTATTCAAAAACCTTGTTTTGTACATTTTCCTATGGTTGAGTAATTACTTGTTATTCACCATACATGACATTTGTTTCACATTGACATCATCACATAGTTTAAGTAGATGATTTCCTACTTGCTATGCATTTCATTGGTTATACATGATACATGTTATACATGACATTGAACATGGTTTATACATATAGATTTTGACATTAAACATAACATTTTGGTTGGGTATTGATAAGTGACTTATGTAATGGGGCTATGTGTTATATGATAAAATCATGGTGGATACGCCGCTGGTACTTCCTATATATAAGTGCTTTTATTATATTATACATTGTTGTGTTATCTAAACCACTTGGGCAAGACATGAAACATTTTATACAAGAACAGGACATTGTTCTACAAATTACATATTTTATACAAATTCTCTTTTACTTGGTTATTCATTTAACCATGCATTGTCCTTTCATCATCATTTGATTTTCATATCGATTTTTATATGATTTCATGAAGGAAAACATTTTTACAAGGTTCATGACTACATTTTTGTAAAACACTTCTTTCAAATACAAGTCATGAATCCTGCATAAACAAAACCTATGTATCTCACAGGCATTTTTATGCTGACGTACCTATTTTTACATGTGTTTCAGGTGCTAATGCATGATGATGTTTGTGCTTCACTTAGGCGGACTTGGGCCTTAGTGACTTAAAAGACAGTTATTATGTTATCTTAGTTTGAACTCAAAGACAATGTAAACATTAATCTTAATAATACATAACTTTAATTGCCATGGTTGTTGAAACAATAATTCTGTCGCAATCACTCCCCGGTGTTTCCGCCGCGGTTTTGTTGTTTTAACGCGGCCGGGGTGTGACAACACTAGCCAAACTCAAGACCATGGATGACATCTTTATTCTTAACACAGCATAAAAACTTCCAACGCCCGCCAGATCCACTTTACAATTTCCCTGAATTACATGTAGTTTGAAAAACATCAACAAAAGTTGAGCGAGTTCATGTGTTTGTTTGTGTGTATTTAAAAACCTTTAAAACGTTGTTAGTATGTATGTAAGTCCCTGGTATGTAGCAATAAGGAAAAAGAGATCACCAATGGTTTGCAAGGCCATTGATATGTGTGAAGTGATGCAGGAAGACACAAACTTAGCATACTTGCACCGGGCCTCCGGCTGTAAGACATAATCACCACATGGTCCACTCGACGGACTCACGGGTGGGGCTCGCTACACCCAAATAGATCTATCACTCATGCCCCTCGGTCCTACAACGAGGATTGATGGCCTTAATAGCCCTACCCATTCACATGATCTAGCAGTAACCCTCCTTAGCTAACCATACCATGTATAAATTGTTTGTAATAATTGTAACATGTATTTCACCCCCGAAGTATAAAACTGAAAGCAGTTAAAAGAAAAGGGGAACACGAACTCACAGTATTGCGTCTTCTCGATCGTAACCCAAATTCTCTTCAGCAAACCCGACTACCTACAACGTGCTAGGGTCTATTAGACGAGTGGACCTTGCCTTGATTTAGAGTTAACGTGTTGAGTTACGTTTCTTATGTTTCCAATATTATTCCAAGTTATAATCTCTTGTTAAAATAAATTATTTTAACTTTAAATTATATAAATTTTGGAATAATTGTTTATACAATATTTTATGACCATACGTCTCAAGTACGTATTTCCTTCCCAAGGATGGGGGGTATCTTATACATGCACCTTCGTATTCTCGTATTCGTATTCTCAAAATAATATATTTTCAAGTCTCACTTTAGAAAATATATATATAACTTATTTGTCAAAAGTAATGTATTCCAAGAAAATATATATATTTTTCCCCAAAAATTATATATCTTCTAAATATACTAGGAAAGCTTATTTTTACTCCCAAAAATAATATATTTTCTCCATGTCGAAAATATGATATAATTTGGTAATATGTACAAAAATCATATTTTCACTTCTTGTATCCAAAATAATATTTATCAAAAATATGTTTGGAATGGTATTTTCCGGAATATTTCATAAGTTACGTTCTTGCGTTCGGTTTCACAATATTTATGTGTGTAACTTATATATTTATTCCTTGATATTCTTGGTATTATTTTTGGATTGAAAATTTCATGGTATTTTGTTAAGTTATATTATTTTACCCTAACATAACTATTCCACAAAGTATACAAATATTCACACAAGTGTCTTAATATAAAATATATATTCTAAATATATATTTATCCATTTTTTATTTACAAAAACCAACCTCCAATACTTGTCTTTTTGTAACAAAATTTATGGCAAAGTTTATGTTGAAAAACATAGTTTAAAAAATACTTGTAAATACTTGTCTAGAAAATATTTTCTAAGTGTTTGCATTTTTAGAAAATTTCGCCATTCCTTTGAAAATGGAGGTGTCCATGCTATTTAGCATATCATTTTCTTTTCAAAATCAACACACAATAATCAACAATCAACTCTAAACAATATTATACTTACCAAGTGCAAAAACTATACACTTTATATAACAACATGAACTTGATCTTTTATTAAAAACTTGTAGTGACTTAGTAAAGTGTTTAGTGGGTTTAGTTACCTTTTAAAGTGTTTTTATCCCTTTAAAAATCTCATTCTTAAAGAAACTAGGTGTTTACAACTTATAATCACATTTTACAAAAATGTTTATTTATAACATCTTCTTGTTTCTCTAGTATCTCTACACTTGTTTTTCCACTAAAAATAGTGTAAGTTTAAGTAAAAAACATGATCTTTCAAAAATCATATTTTGAATTTGGTTTTCTTGGAAAATCATTCATAAATCTTGAATTCATAAGATTACTAGTTTACTTTGTTTGTTATTTTTCAAGAAATCCTTTTATTCATCAAGTTCATGTTCATACAAGAAGATGATCATCTTATGTTGTCACATAATCATCCTCTCACTTGCTAGATCATGTGTTTAATCACAATCTAGCAAGCTCTATGTGATGATCAACATCATATTTTCAAGTAAACAACAAACAAGTATTAAACATACACTAAACAACATCATTTCATCCATATATCATCATATGTAAGCTCTATGTTCAAGATTCAAGTTTATGTCTTTTAGTGATCTTGTGATTTTCAACATAATACATCTTTTAACCACTAAAAATAGAATTAAAAACTAGTAACAAGAAGCTTACAACTAGCTCAAAGGCTAGGGAAGAACTCTTGATGAAAATGGAGTGGATAAAAGCTTGTGTGAGTGGTCCTTCAAGATCCAAGAGTTCCAAGCTCCTTTGTATGAAGTTTAACACCTTTGTGAGGCCTTAGAAAGGATGATCAAGGTTTGATGATGATGGTGGTGTGGGTGTAGGGGGTCGGCCGAGAGGTAGGAGGGAGAAAGAGAGGTGTGTGGTGTTGAAAATGATAAGTTCTAGTCCATCTTATAATCCATTTAGTAGCTTTTATCCAAAGGGTTTTGTGTTTGTGAAGTACATTACAAGATCTTAGCAAATCCAAGAAAAGATTAAGTGAAGATTTAGTGAAATCTTATAAAGATTAAGGTGGGGCCTTGTTTGGGGCCGATTACGAGCTTGGGGGGGGGGGTTAAATGTAATTTGAATGGTAAATGTAGGTAATTAGTTAGGATGTTAAGTGTAAAGTCTAGTGTTTTAACTGTATGATGCATTATATAGTATATTAGAGTGTTCGGGAACCATAACTAGCCAAGAAATAATAAAACAATGCTTCTAGCAATATTTTGGTGTTCCGGGTAATGTCCGGTTATTCGGTTAGATACCGGTTCATTAAAGTGTCAAGTTATTCCGTTTAGTGTTCATTAAGTACCGTTTTGTGACACTCTTAATTCCCGACACTTAGGAAAGCATACAAGACCATTTTGCCATATTTCTGCATGTTACTAGTTTATTTAAATGCTGAATTTTGCTGAAATATGCGGAATTCTGCACTTTGAGTGGGTTTTAGGCACTTTCTGGCACTTAAACTATCACCTAGTGACGCAGTTTTATGGTCCTTACTTCCCTACACTCCATACTAGTGTAGTACCTTGTCTCTGGCCCTTACGGGGTCTCAAAACACTGTCTGTCTATGTACTGAACATTGTCAGCAGTTCCTGAGTTATTCGCTAACTGTGCTAACTGTGCTTTATGCATCGTTTATGTCACTAGAGTTTGTATGTGATAAATGGTGTGACAGCATGAAATATGATGCACATGTATGTATGATACAGAAATCAGAAAGCAGTTTAAGTTATCAGTTGTAATTAAGCACAGTCATTAAGCACTAATCAAGATTAATTAATTGTACGGATACATGCAAATTTGACAGTTATCACATGTGGTCATAACACTGTTGATCATTCTCTCAACTAGTGCCGGTGGTCATAACACTGTTGATAATTCTCTCAACTAGTGCTTTTGGTCATGTCACTGTTGATCATTCTCTCCTCTCAACTAGTGACTCTGGTCAAATTTCTAGTCATATCACTGTTGATCATTCTCTCAACTAGTGACTCTGGACTTAGTAGTGTCCCATGACATTACTTTGTCAATTATATTTTCTATGGCACAAAACCAATTAGCCCAAAAAATGAAATATATCATTTTCTGTCAAATTATTAGCTATAACTTTACTAAATATAATATATTAAATATAATAAATTAGAATCTGAGACCTACTTATTATTATTATTATCGTTAATTACAGAATATTGAAGGGGAATATAATAATGTGACCAATAGTCAAACAATTCCATATGAAACTAAATTTTGAATATAATGACAGTTATTTATTCACCTGGAAGGTTACTGTTAGCAAATGACATTAATTATTAAGGTAAAACAATTTTTAATAAGGTGGTTATATATTAAGGTGATTAATATTTAAATATGCTAGTAGCTATTTACAAATACATCATTTGTAAAGCATCGTTTTATAATATGTATTAATTAATATATTATATATATTAATATTTTATATCACGTTTATATACAATAAATAATATATTAATAACATTATAATTATACATTATAATTAATTATAATGAGATGTCGAATATTATAAAATAATAGGCTCTAAATATATTCACAACCAGTATTTATAGAAATACATTAATAATATATGTGTTTTAACTTAACCCTTCAACCTTGAACCTAGTTAAAACCCCACATACCGCTAGTAATTGCAGAATACAAAAACTTAATCACTGTAAGTATAACTGATAAACATTTAGGGTTTTGTAAAGCATTTTTAAATATAATTGTATCACAAAAAGGTGATAAAAAGCAGAATGGCTCACAAACTGTGAGAAAAGAGAATGGACTCACTTTGTAATTTTAGGATTCAAATAGAAAGCCTCCTGGTATAAATCTTGGGTATAACTCCCGAGCTATTTTAATATATATATATATATATATATATATATATATATATATATATATATATATATATATATATATATATATATAAATATATATATGCACTCGTGTTAAGTATAGTAACCCTAGTTCAACCTTATCCCTACGTCACGAGACAGAATCCCAACGAACTTAGTCGGGCAGAGCCTTGACATGCGTTATGGGGCTCCAGATCAATCGGAAAGGGTATCAGTGATCGGGAGTTAAAACACTTAAAATGGGACAGGGCTTTATTATTATTATAAATAAAATAAATAAACAACATAGAATTCTTTTGAGAGAGAGTTGGCGACATAAAAGATGGGAACAAAAGAAAGAATTTGATCAATTGTTGACTGCTGGAGGCGATCCTATTTATAGGAAATTCCAAAGTTGCTGACATGCATCCACGTACCCATTTCATATTAATGCAATGTGAGTTTATTATTATTTTTTTTATTATTTTAATTTATATATTATAATTAATTCAGCTGCTTCACTTATTGGCGCTTATAACTTCTAAAATATAATGTTTTATCAAACAATGAATATGTCATTAGAACGAGAATAATCTTATCAATATTTTGAACCAAGTTTCATTAAAAATGGAGTAAGTCCAAATACAATGTATTTTATAACTTAATTATTAGACGGTCACTAGGCCCGTCTAGGTATTTCATATTTCTAATAGTCAACTTACCCGTAATCTACCCGTCAAACAATATAAGCTTTATATACTTTATTTTAATATAGAAAATAGAAATGGCACACATATATAAGCCAATTAATTAGTATAACATTCCGACCAAAAATAGTTTTTAAAACTATATGGGTTGAATAATTGTTTTAAAAATAAAACTAGTTACTAGTGGTTAATAAATTTAAACAACCTATAACTCTTATATGATAAAAAAATGGATATGTTACACAAGTATAACAAGATTATCATAGAAGTCATGCATAGAGGTAGGAAGATAAATCTTCCATTTAAAGACCTCTTTTGTATTCACCAATGCACAAGTGGTCATAAGACAACAAGGATTGTCATGAATGGATTATTACGGAAAGGAAATACACTAGCTAACTAGCTAAGAAGAAAACATCAAGTGATGTGTGGATTTGTAAGTAGGATAGCCCAAGCTATCCAAATAATCACACATATTCAAATTCAAGACTTGTTCATCACTTGTGGGTTAAAACCCTTTTAAAACAGAAAGTTTTGAGGCTTAAAACCTTTGGATTTACATGTTACAACCTTGTTTTTAAGCACACATAATCATAGTCTTGATTAGTGGCATAAGGAAATAGGAATGTATGAAGAAATTACACATAATCATAGTCTTTATCAAAGTGTTTGTATAAAACAAAAACTTTCTTGCACTTTTAACCCTATTTGGTTGATGTTCCAGCCTTGGTTTTCCATGGAAAACCTGTGGAAATATACCTAAGGTTGTTCCAAGTGCTAAGAAGAAAGAATGAATGAAAAAGATGAAGTATAAGTGAAGTTATGCTCACTTTTGCAACTTGTAACAATTCTGCCTTGCTACTGATCTTCCAGCTGATTTTAGAGTGTTTGAGAGTAGAAAAGATGAGTTTTCAAAGTGGAAAATGTGTGGGAATGGGTTGGGTTTTATAGGTAATGATTAGGGTTGAGTTTGGTGGACATTTAATGGAGAAAACACAAGTAACTAGCACAAAATCACCCAATCAAGGAGGCTATTCAAGTTTGCTGCGGATCTGACATCCTTGCGGGGCGCGACCCATATGGGTGTCTTGCTCGCGGGCCGTGAGCCAGTATGCTGGTGGTTTTGTTTGATTTTTAACAACTTTAGCCCTTGTACTTTCATTGTTGAGTGTTTTAAGTTGTTACAAGGTCTTTTAAAAATAAAAGGTGTGTCGTAAGGGTATGATATGCAATTAAAACATAAAGTAGGTATAAAATAAGTATGAATAAGTGTGTTCGTCGAGAATAAGTATCACATAAGTATGTAAGTCAAGTACTTGTAAGTTTAACGTATTTTGCATAAATTACAAACACGACATCAAATGTATAATTAATCCGAACGTATGAATATGTATGAAGTATGTAGAAAATGAATTTAAAGAAATACAAATTTTATTTATGATCCTTGTCTTGGATTTTACAATGATTACAATGAAAAGACGATTACAAGAATACAAGACTTCCAAAAATAGAAATACAAACAACGCTTTCTAATTATGAAAAGTACGAAGAAGCAGGGCGTTACAGAGAACATGTCAGATGACAAGCTATGGAGTGACGGCATGACATGAAAGTGATCAAGATGATCAAGGTGTAGTTGACCGTTCATGAACCCTACAAGGATCTGAAGATTTGAAGATCAAAGATTCGCGAGCAACATTCAAGGGAGAGTTTGTTAATGCGCCTCCTGACTGTGACACGTGAAGACATTTGAAGATCCTACAGCGTGAAGAACGAACCATCACCAACAACATCCAAGGGGGAGTTTGTTGATGAACTTTTGTGTGGATGTGGCTCGGTTCGGTTCGGTTTGGTCAAGAGCATCGTAGCGACATTCCTCCGTCGTGCGGCCCGGAGTAGGACACACGAATGACGAAGACACGAGAGCGATCCGGTTGAATATTGATGACATCATGTGTCACACCCCAACCGATGGAGGAAACATTGGAGTGAGACGAACGAGATTGCTCGAGACTTCATAACGCTAAATGTGACAAGTATTTAATAACAAATTTCATTTCATTGCTAGGATCAATTACAGTGTTTGAAATAGAAATACAACAAGCTTGAAACGAATAAATTACAACAATAATCGAATGCCTAAATAATAAACATAAATTTAAATTTGGTGCGTTTCTAGGCATCCTACTAGGTTTCGTGCATCATCATCATCATCATCATAATCTTGCAACATTTATTAAAGTATAGTTCAATACAAAAAGTATTGGCGAGTATACAAGTTTGAGTATAGAAACTGAACAATCCACATGCAAACTTAGTTATCAAGATTAACGTAAAACTGGCACGTGAATAATCAAGTCAACCCAAGGTCCAACACAAGTATGAATGAATGACTTAACATGACCTCACGAACACGGGCGGTGCGTTACTCCTATAGCGTTATACATGTTAAGGGTAGGCTCGTACGAAGTTAATGACAAGTTTATCACAAAAAGAATAACCCCAGATTAACGAATCAAGTATAACGTATGCATGCATGTATTGGATTGTTTATGCATTTTGAATAAAGCTTAAGTGTGACTGTGTAGGTTTAATAGTAAACATATTGCACCCAAAGTGTAAAACGGAAAAAGGGTGTTCGAGTATACTCATAATTTTGCAAAAGCTTTCCGATTATCCGTGGATTGACGATTTGTTGAGATTGGGGAAACGAAGGTGTATGGTCATTTGAAGTTTATGGAGTGGAGGATTATGATATGTAATTTAAAGTACGTAGTGTAGTACGACAGTATAAGTAAACATAAAGTATATTCTGTCCGTGCACTTGTCGTGACACTGAGTTTCTGTGATTTTACGGGTCCTGGTCTGCCCAACATAATCAGTGACAAGAAATGCGGAAAACAAAATAACGCGGAAACCAAAACACGAACTGTTCGGACTAGAGAACAGTTGGGACGACAGGCTATTCGCGCGAGTGGGACCACCCTTTCATGTGAGAGGGTCTGTTTGGTGAACCGATTCTCGTTTGAACGTTTTAACTATCAACCAGTTATGTTCGTGATTTCTGTTAAGTTATTTAGTTATAATATTAGTCCAGAATGTCCATAGAGTTCTAGAAGTCATGCATGGAGGTAATAACCTTGTTATACTTCACCAAATCACAAATTAGTTAACTTAGTTAACTAACCGGTTGGTCATGAATACAGAAACGGAAATAACAGAATGTAAATGATAGCCAAACAATCGAGCAAGGACAACCCAGGTGTGCCAACACGACATAGAAAGAATAAACTAAGTCTCGGAGGCTAGACGGGGTTAACTTGTTCTAGGTCTAGGAGATTGTTTGGGTGTTCGTCTCACGAGTTTAAGTGAGGTGGTGGAACTAGATTGGAAGCCAAGGCTCCCATGGATCACACACTGATATTCTAGAATCATCTATATTGAAAATAGGGATCTAGATAATGATTCAACACTTAGAACTGTCGGAACATAGGGAAACAGTCTCTTTCGGACGACAGGAAGTCCCTTCTCACGCGAGAAGGTTATCCTCTCGGGTGAGTGGGCCAACATTTCGGATGACTGGAGCTGCTTCAAGGTGAAATCAGTTTGGTTTTGATTGAACTGATTACCTTCTTAGCTGGAATTGGCTCTAACATGAAACCACAACTATTGACTTAGCTTGTGAGCTCAGAGAGTCTCTGATTCGGCCGAGTTCAAAGTCAGAAAGTTTGTTTACAAAAGTTTGAAAGATTATCTCCACTTCCAGCTTAGTCTGTTGGTGCAGTTGTCTGTCGACTACATCTTAGTTCGAGTCTTAGGGCAAGGCAGATCGTATTGTGTACATGTTTAGTGTGTTAGGATCGCTTTTATGGTCATTTGGTGCTTGGACCGCTTATGTGTACAATGCTAGGATCGCTTATATGGACATGTCCATATAAGCGAACCAAGCTAGTCACATAAGCGACCCACACTGCCTATATATATGGTCACATGAGCGATTCCAGTAGTGAGAGAGTAGTCTTAGGTGTGTGTTTTCGAAGGTGTAAAAGCGAAGCCTTGTCCGATTGTCTCCATGTGCTTGTAAACTGATATATAATCAATAAAGGAGACGCTAAAGTGTGAAATCAAGCTTTACAAAGACTAATTCAATGAATTCCGCCTCTGGATTAGTCTAAGTGCTCTTCTGAACGACTCATCGGGTCAGCAAACGATCCTACATGTGGTATCAGAGCTCTGGAGGAAGAGTTCTTACTGTTTAGCTCGATTTTTGCTCGAAATTCTCTCTTCTACACCTTCTTTTTCTGATTCGGGAAGATTTCACGGTCGAAATTCGCTCAATTTTTCACAGATTGTGCGAAATTGTGTATAGACAAATCCTGGAAAGTTTGGTGTTGAAATTCAAAGAAATAGTGGGTCAAATTGATGTCCGAAATTGGATCGTGTTTCTGAACATTGTTGGACCGCTCGAACGGATAATTCCTGGACCGCTCGAACAACAAGTTTGGACCGCTTATACGTTTGATTGTGGATCGCCTTTTTGGACCATCAGGAACCGCTTAAAAGAACAATCTTGGATCGCTTATTTGGACATCCCTCATCTGGTCCGCTTATCTGACCAATTGTTGATTCGCGTTTGTGTTCACAAAATATTTGTCGGGATATTTTGGAAAAATGACAATGAGGTTTGATGTGCAAGAGAACAATGATCTTGAGAGAATGAATAGTTGGTATCGAGGATATCTTAGTAGTTCTTATCAGAAAATATCAAAAGAAATTTGGTATGAACGTTTCAAAGGCTTTTTGAGTAAGAAAGATGAAAAATTGGATGATTTGGAGAAACGTTTTGATCGTTTGATAGACTATTTGAAGGAAAATCAAATAGTGATATCAGAAGCTGAGATGGTATCAAAGTTCGCTAATGGTTTATCAGTTGAATGGGATGATGTTTTGAAAAATTTGAAAGAAAATTCTAATTTTTCAAAATTAACTCTGAATAAATTCATCGGTGAACTTAAAAATCACGATTATGAGAATTATCAAAAGAAGAGAGAATTATTGGATAAGATAAAAATAAATTTGGAAGATTTGAGTTTAGAAGTGATAAAAGAAATAAACAAAAGAATCAATTTTTGTTTGGGAACAAAAAGAAAGTCGGTGTATGATATGAAAAGAGGCTGTTATATTGATGATAATAGAAATCCTCTTGATCTTGTTACAATCTTTGGTACAGGTACATATAAGATAGAGAAAGAACAAGTGCCAAAGGTTGAAGAATCTGTGAAGAATGAAACTTCAAGCTCTGCATCAGTTTGTTCAAAATGTGATCGCTTCAAGACTGAAAATGACAAACTCTTGAAGGATGCGGAAAGTTTGACATTGGAAGTCAAGAAGCTAGAAGATGTGAAGCAAACTGATGATAAGCAGATTCTTATAGTTCAGGAAAATTGTGAAAAGTTGAAAGTTGAAAATGACAAACTGTTAAGTGACTTGAACAGTTTGACATTTGAAAACAAGAAGTTGAAAGAAAATATAAAGGTTTTTGAAAACAAACAGAAATCGTCAGAAGATGAGGATTTCTGGATCAAGCTTGAAAACAAAAACCTGAAAGCCAGTGAATCAAAATTTCAGGAACAGATAAAAATTTTGGAAAATGAAAAGACTGTTCTTGAAAACTTGAAGAATGAAAATGAAAATTCAATCAAGTCTCATCTTGAAAGAATATCTCAGCTTGAAAGTGAAGCTGAGAATTCAAGGAACAGAATTGATGAACTTGAAAAGAAATTGATCGGTTTTGTGACTTCATCTGACAAGTTGAATATTCCTTGTCCAAAACCAATCAACTCTGTTCCAATGAGTGACAAAGTCACAGACTTTGAAAAAGTCAAAGTTAAAGATTGTGGTGAAAAATCTGATGATAAAAAAGAAAAATTTCATAACACTGTTCTGCAATCAACTGAAAAGGGTGAATGCTCGAAGCAAAAACCTTTGAAGAAGAAAGCAGAACAGAAACAAAAATTAAAAAATGAGAAAATTGTTCAAAAAGATATTAAAAGATCATCAGATTGTTCATCCAATCAAAAGAAAAAATTAAAAAAATTAAAAAATGAAAATTCTAAAATTGTTGGTAATAAGTGGTGCAGGTTGGACCACAGTGCTTCAAAGCCAAATCCAGCAAGTTTGAGAAAAGAATATCACCAAGCCAAACAATGCTTTGATCTGAGTGTTTGGACTAAAAATGGTGATAGGTACGATAACAGAATGTGCTACAGCTGCGACTATCATGGACACATTGTTGTTAACTGCCGGTACTGGAGATATGAGACCAGGAGGTGCTTTAATTGCAATATCAAAGGTCACATTGCCAGAGAATGCCCAAGGAGATCGAATGAAAGATTGAGGGCTAATTCTCAGAAATCGGCAAAGATTCCAGTCAAAGTCAAGCCCCAGGAACAGAAGGTTCTGAAACCCAAAGTTCAAGAACGGTCAACTCAAGAAAAGAAAGTAAAGCTTTCACAGGGGCAAAAAGACAGACTGAGAAAAAAGAGGAAGAAGGCAAGAGAGTATCTTGAGAAGGTTTTATCCTCGGGTTCATCTGTTGGAAAGAATAAGAGCTCTGATGAATCAACTTCCTCGATTGCAAAGTCAAGCAAGACAGATTCATCAGATACAAATCTGAGGACAGAAAAAAGAGAGAAAAAGAAGAAAATGGTCGGCGATGAATCTGACAAGTCAAAGTCAGACAAGCCACCTGTAGGCAATGATTCTGGTACGGTAAAACCAGAGGAGCCTTTGGTTGAGGTAAAAAAGGAGAATTCAGGTTTAGCAATGGATGATGCAAATTTTCCACCATTGTTGAACAAGAATTCGAAATCACCCAAGGACCGTCAGGCTTGGGTGAATCTGTTTAAATGAAAAAACCTGACTTGCCGGAGATCCCAAGATGGTATCGTGGATCATGAATCGGCACATTTCTTGAGAAATTTCACTTTGGTGATTTTTCGATTTACATGTGGTAAATCAGGGACATTAATTTGTACTTGATTTTCTACTGATGGTTTATGATAAAACTGGAAATGATAAATTTTTTATATGTTCGAAGAAAACAAGATGAAGAGATAACCCCGAACCTACAAATGGTTTGAACACAAACTAATTTTTTTTCGGAAAAACCATTTTGATTGAAACAAACTTAAGTGTTTTGAAATCATTATGGGAAAATAGTTTGTTGTGAGGGGGAGTTCTGATTGTTTATGCCAGGTGGATGGAGAATGGATGTGATTCTCATCATGTTGTCATTTTTGTACAGTTTGTTTCAAATTTTCCCAGAAAATCAAAATTGAAACATATTTTGATTTTAGGGGGAGTAAAATTTTAAAAAAAATTAGAAAATTTGAAAATGTCAAAAACATTAAAAAATTGTAAAAATGAGTTTTGTTGCAAAACAAGAGGAAATGATAGTAAATCAGTTGGACTATCACAGCACGCTAAAGAAATGTAATGCAAAATGTGATAAACGGTCTCACTGATGATGTGACGATAGGTTTTTGTACATTTAGTAGATTTATTCGGGATATAAACCTAAAATTTCAAACTTGTGAAATTCGTGGGGAACACTACTTGGATATATAGGTAACCCCTGAAATCTCGTTTGAAAGGTCTCGTATTCTGATATACTAGGTGTTTATACTCTATGATGTCTGGGGTATTATTCCGGGACTTCTGCTGAACGGTAGTTCTGACCTAGTCCTTGGCTAATACTTTCTGCAAAATGCTTGAAACATAGCATTATAGCCCTCAGAATGATTAGACAATAAAATTGATAATCATCTGTTGTAGCTAAAAGATCCTCTAAAGGGGACACACTGCTAAGTCGAAGCTGATATCTCTCTGCTGAACGGAAGTTCTGACCTAAGATCCCTCAGTTCTCGCATCTTTCCCCTAATTTATGTACAGACATCATTGTAGTGTTCATACCTGTAAGACTGAATATTGGGATTCTGGATACGGGAGTATATTCAAGAGGTGGGACACATGAATTGAAAATCACGATTATGAGAATTATCAAAAGAAGAGAGAATTATTGGATAAGATAAAAATAAATTTGGAAGATTTGAGTTTAGAAGTGATAAAAGAAATAAACAAAAGAATCAATTTTTGTTTGGGAACAAAAAGAAAGTCGGTGTATGATATGAAAAGAGGCTGTTATATTGATGATAATAGAAATCCTCTTGATCTTGTTACAATCTTTGGTACAGGTACATATAAGATAGAGAAAGAACAAGTGCCAAAGGTTGAAGAATCTGTGAAGAATGAAACTTCAAGCTCTGCATCAGTTTGTTCAAAATGTGATCGCTTCAAGACTGAAAATGACAAACTCTTGAAGGATGCGGAAAGTTTGACATTGGAAGTCAAGAAGCTAGAAGATGTGAAGCAAACTGATGATAAGCAGATTCTTATAGTTCAGGAAAATTGTGAAAAGTTGAAAGTTGAAAATGACAAACTGTTAAGTGACTTGAACAGTTTGACATTTGAAAACAGGAAGTTGAAAGAAAATATAAAGGTTTTTGAAAACAAACAGAAATCGTCAGAAGATGAGGATTTCTGGATCAAGCTTGAAAACAAAAACCTGAAAGCCAGTGAATCAAAATTTCAGGAACAGATAAAAATTTTGGAAAATGAAAAGACTGTTCTTGAAAACTTGAAGAATGAAAATGAAAATTCAATCAAGTCTCATCTTGAAAGAATATCTCAGCTTGAAAGTGAAGCTGAGAATTCAAGGAACAGAATTGATGAACTTGAAAAGAAATTGATCGGTTTTGTGACTTCATCTGACAAGTTGAATATTCCTTGTCCAAAACCAATCAACTCTGTTCTAATGAGTGACAAAGTCACAGACTTTGAAAAAGTCAAAGTTAAAGATTGTGGTGAAAAATCTGATGATAAAAAGGAAAAATTTCATAACACTGTTCTGCAATCAACTGAAAAGGGTGAATGCTCGAAGCAAAAACCTTTGAAGAAGAAAGCAGAACAGAAACAAAAATTAAAAAATGAGAAAATTGTTTAAAAAGATATTAAAAGATCATCAGATTGTTCATCCAATCAAAAGAAAAAATTAAAAAAATTAAAAAATGAAAATTCTAAAATTGTTGGTAATAAGTGGTGCAGGTTGGACCACAGTGCTTCAAAGCCAAATCCAGCAAGTTTGAGAAAAGAATATCACCAAGCCAAACAATGCTTTGATCTGAGTGTTTGGACTAAAAATGGTGATAGGTACGATAACAGAATGTGCTACAGCTGCGACTATCATGGACACATTGTTGTTAACTGCCGGTACCGGAGATATGAGACCAGGAGGTGCTTTAATTGCAATATCAAAGGTCACATTGCCAGAGAATGCCCAAGGAGATCGAATGAAAGATTGAGGGCTAATTCTCAGAAATCGGCAAAGATTCCAGTCAAAGTCAAGCCCCAGGAACAGAAGGTTCTGAAACCCAAAGTTCAAGAACGGTCAACTCAAGAAAAGAAAGTAAAGCTTTCACAGGGGCAAAAAGACAGACTGAGAAAAAAGAGGAAGAAGGCAAGAGAGTATCTTGAGAAGGTTTTATCCTCGGGTTCATCTGTTGGAAAGAATAAGAGCTCTGATGAATCAACTTCCTCGATTGCAAAGTCAAGCAAGACAGATTCATCAGATACAAATCTGAGGACAGAAAAAAGAGAGAAAAAGAAGAAAATGGTCGGCGATGAATCTGACAAGTCAAAGTCAGACAAGCCACCTGTAGGCAATGATTCTGGTACGGTAAAACCAGAGGAGCCTTTGGTTGAGGTAAAAAAGGAGAATTCAGGTTTAGCAATGGATGATGCAAATTTTCCACCATTGTTGAACAAGAATTCGAAATCACCCAAGGACCGTCAGGCTTGGGTGAATCTGTTTAAATGAAAAACCTGACTTGCCGGAGATCCCAAGATGGTATCGTGGATCATGAATCGGCACATTTCTTGAGAAATTTCACTTTGGTGATTTTTCGATTTACATGTGGTAAATCAGGGACATTAATTTGTACTTGATTTTCTACTGATGGTTTATGATAAAACTGGAAATGATAAATTTTTTATATGTTCGAAGAAAACAAGATGAAGAGATAACCCCGAACCTACAAATGGTTTGAACACAAACTAATTTTTTTTCGGAAAAACCATTTTGATTGAAACAAACTTAAGTGTTTTGAAATCATTATGGGAAAATAGTTTGTTGTGAGGGGGAGTTCTGATTGTTTATGCCAGGTGGATGGAGAATGGATGTGATTCTCATCATGTTGTCATTTTTGTACAGTTTGTTTCAAATTTTCCCAGAAAATCAAAATTGAAACATATTTTGATTTTAGGGGGAGTAAAATTTTAAAAAAAATTAGAAAATTTGAAAATGTCAAAAACATTAAAAAATTGTAAAAATGAGTTTTGTTGCAAAACAAGAGGAAATGATAGTAAATCAGTTGGACTATCACAGCACGCTAAAGAAATGTAATGCAAAATGTGATAAACGGTCTCACTGATGATGTGACGATAGGTTTTTGTACATTTAGTAGATTTATTCGGGATATAAACCTAAAATTTCAAACTTGTGAAATTCGTGGGGAACACTACTTGGATATATAGGTAACCCCTGAAATCTCGTTTGAAAGGTCTCGTATTCTGATATACTAGGTGTTTATACTCTATGATGTCTGGGGTATTATTCCGGGACTTCTGCTGAACGGTAGTTCTGACCTAGTCCTTGGCTAATACTTTCTGCAAAATGCTTGAAACATAGCATTATAGCCCTCAGAATGATTAGACAATAAAATTGATAATCATCTGTTGTAGCTAAAAGATCCTCTAAAGGGGACACACTGCTAAGTCGAAGCTGATATCTCTCTGCTGAACGGAAGTTCTGACCTGAGATCCCTCAGTTCTCGCATCTTTCCCCTAATTTATGTACAGACATCATTGTAGTGTTCATACCTGTAAGACTGAATATTGGGATTCTGGATACGGGAGTATATTCAAGAGGTGGGACACATGAATTGAACTAAGTTCATAAAATACCTAAATAGTATCCTGAATAGATTGAAAATTGTATGAAAATTTAAGAGGACAATTATATCGTCAATCTACGTGAATCGTTTAGAACTTAAAACGATTAAAAGCTTAACGGTGCTTGTGTTATGTCTCAAAAACTGATGTGATCCTCTTGCACAAACTCACAAAAATATGTTTGTTTTGCATTTAAATTTCTGTCTTCGCATTTACATTTTATATTTTGAAAAATCCAAAAAGATTTTCGACAAATGATGGTGAAGAGCTGATTTTCAAAATCTCAAAGGCTAAACTTGATGAACAGACGGGTTGGTTAAATCATTTGAAATGTTTAAAATGATTCATTAGGTTGAATCAGAAATTGAAATATTTCAAATTTGTGAATCAGTGTTTAATTTGAAAAAGCTATCAAATGATTAGTTGATTCATTAAGTTGAATCACAATTATTTTGGTTTGTGATAGAGTGTTTGAGTTTTGCAGGCTTCTGATCCTGTTGCTACAGAGAAAGCCAGGAGTTGATTTCAATGGTGATAACGATTTCCAGACAGAGATCCCAGCATGATGATAGGGGGAGTCTGACGAAAGTTAAAACCAGAGAAAGACCCAGGCATATGATTTCAGGAAGAAGTTTCTGTAGAAGATTTGATTCCAGGCTGAGTTCCTGAAGAAGACCGAACAAGAGTGAAGAGCTGGAAATGATTGAAGACTCTCACTGAAGATTCTGTCAACATTCAAGGGGGAGTCTGTTGGTGCAGTTGTCTGTCGACTACATCTTAGTTCGAGTCTTAGGGCAGGGCAGATCGTATTGTGTACATGTTTAGTGTGTTAGGATCGCTTTTATGGTCATTTGGTGCTTGGACCGCTTATGTGTACAATGCTAGGATCGCTTATATGGACATGTCCATATAAGCGAACCAAGCTAGTCACATAAGCGACCCACACTGCCTATATATATGGTCACATGAGCGATTCCAGTAGTGAGAGAGTAGTAGGTGTGTGTTTTCGAAGGTGTAAAAGCGAAGCCTTGTCCGATTGTCTCCATGTGCTTGTAAACTGATATATAATCAATAAAGGAGACGTTAAAGTGTGAAATCAAGCTTTACAAAGACTAATTCAATGAATTCCGCCTCTGGATTAGTCTAAGTGCTCTTCTGAACGACTCATCGGATCAGCAAACGATCCTACATAGTCCTCAACGAATTGAGAGTTAGTATCAGTTTGCCATTGTGAATCTGAGAAACCAAGTGGAGGATTCGTGAAGAATCTTGTAAAAGTTTATAAAATTAGAAGAAAGTAGAAGGAATTAGTTGTTAGTGAGTTATAAACTCACTTAGAGAGTAGCTGAGATAAGCTCCAAAGTAATGCTCGAAGTCAGATTTTGAGAGAAAAGTTTGAGTTGTGAAGGTTTGAAATGATGGAAATGAGCTGGTATTTATAGACTACAGGACAAGTTGGGAGGAGATGGATCTGGGATGAGTGGGCATTTGGGACAAAAGGGTCATCTCGTGCGAGAGGGACCAGTCCCTTATGCTCGAAAGTTAAAGTTGCGTATTTTGGCGGTTTTAAGCGTTTTAAATGTATAAGTGAAATGTATAAGTGAAATGTATAAGTGAGATGTATAAAATAATGAATGAATTTGTATGTATAATAAGTATTAGGTTGTGTAAAACTGTATTTAAGTGATCGATTGAACAAGTAACAAGTATTCATAAAATATGAATTTCATAACCATCTAGGTTTCAAATTGCGAAATTGGGAGTGGATTATGAATATGATATGAAGGCAAGTTTCCAAAGATAGAAATACAAGTAATCTTTCTAATTGAGAAAAGTTCCAAAAAGCAAGGCGTTACATCATGATGACATCATCAGGATGTCATCATGACCTCATCAATGCTTGTTCATGTTTCTGTATACTATTCCTATCGAAATAGGATATATTTATACACATCCATCGAAATAGGTTTTGTTTTTGTGTGTTTGAAATATCAAAATAGACATATGTCTATTTCGATACATAGCAATCATGTTTCGATAATGTTTCGATGATGGCATTATATGTTTCATTCTATTTCGATTAAAAGAACATGTATTTGGATGTGCATTTTTGTGTGTCAATGTAAGCTACTGGTATGATTCTATAAATATCAATAGGCATCTCTGTTTAAGAGTGAGATTGCAAGAGCTAGAGAGAGAGAGTAGAGATAGAGTTCTGGTGAGTGCTTTGTATTTGTCGATTATTGTACCGAAACTTTGTCGAAATCAATACACGGAACCGTTAATTGTTGAATCTTTATTGTGTTATACATTCTCTTGCTTGGTTTGTGTCATAGCTTGGATTCCGCACTCGCTACGGCATCCGAAACAAGAAATCATCATAGTACAACGATCCATATCGGGACCTACACTAAGATAATCTCTTAAAAAACCCAAAGTGCGGAAATCATCAAAGGATACATAAGTGACGAGTCAGAACCAAGTGATTCTGTCTTATTTATTTGTTCTTTTATTTATTTATCTAGTTTCTTTATTTACTTATAAAAAATCTTTACTCAAAATTTAGTTAGATTAGATGTCGACGAAATTCCGGTATTAAAAGCACTTGTGTCCTTGGACGACCTCAGTATCTTACCATCACTATATTACGCCAACGACGGGTTCACTTGCCCTAACGTGTTGTAGAGAGTGATAGCGTTATATTGTGTTTTATAAATTCAAAACTTGATAAAAGAGTAAAAAAGGTACTAAAAATGTAGTAAAAATATGTACACACTAGACAGACATGTCAATATCATTATGGGAAAATGTAATCTCGATGTACTGTTCGGTTTTGCATACAAAACACATATTTCATGATTGTTTACATATTTTGCAAGCATGATTAAACAAAAATGATATGAAATATAGTTTCCATTTTGATCAAGTCTCATAATTACAAGAATTGAGATTGAAATATGAATTACAAATAAATGAAAAATAATTGGAAAAAAATACGGAACGTTACAATTTTGCACATAGTGTTTTCTGTTTACAATATGCATGTTTATGTTAAATCACCCGTATATTTTTCAAGTTTCAAAAGGTTAGTCTACATAGCACAATTTAGGTTTCTATGCTACATAACATGCTAAAACAATTTACCACAAATAGAACATAAAAAACATTATCACGCTATCACATAAAATGTCTAAAATGCTTGATACGTCATATTTTCTAGCCTTTTCAGTGTCAAAACTATGAAGAAAAGGAATCTTCACAGCACACAGTACTATGAACATATAAGATTTCAGAAGGTCTGTTTACAACTATTATTCATTTTAGCACCAAAATAATATATTGGTCATCTAAAACGCACCAAAAAACCATTATATAAGTAGAAAAGCAACCGTACAAAAAAATATACCGCTATACCTACTAAAAACGCCAAAAAGTCTGTAAAACCCCATAAAAGTTTGAAAAAATGGCTCAAGTTATTTCATGGAGGTTCGATAGATTAGATAGACGTTCGGTTCTAAAGTTCTCAAACAGGAGAAAAATGAAGGTCAAAACCATTAAAGCCATACTTGTAAGATGAGGCCGTCCAGAGGGATATTGTGGCCCTTGGTGTTCTATACTTGCTATGGATGAGGCTGTCCAAGAAGTGCACTTCAAGTTTTGGTCAGTTTTAGTGTTGGTTGCAGTATAGTGTACAATGGTCATTTGTAGTAAGTGCACTTCAAGTTTTGGTCAATTTTAGTGTTGGTTAAAATACAGTGTATAATGGTAATCTGCAGTGTAATGGTCTTGAAGTTTTGGATTGTTTTGGTGTTGGTTGAAATATAGTGTATAATGGTCATTTGCAATGTAATGGTCTTGAAGTTTTGGATAGTTTTGGTGTCGGTTGAAATATAGTGTATAATGGTCATTTGTAGTGGTCTTGAAGTTTTGGACAGTTTTGGTGTCGGTTGAAATATAGTGTATAATGGTCATTGTAGTGTAATGGTCTTGAAGTTTTAGATAATTTTGGTTAGTGTGATGGTCATATGCAGTGTAAATTGGTCAGTTTTGGTCACTGTAATGGTCATATGCAGTCAATATGACCAGGTTAGTGTAATTTGGTCATATCTAATTTCTAGTTTCTTTGTTATATACAGTGTACTTTACATGCTCATTACCAAACAACCAAGATAACTAACATTATTCATTCATTAGGCAAAAGCCACAAAATACAAAAAGTGCATACGTTTCCAGGGATTCCCATTTTCAACAAACATCTACCAAATAAGGCTACATTTACATACTGTTTATGTAACAGTTATCCAAGTTCCTATCACGAAGAAACACTGGTTCAGTTGACCGGAATCAACTTAACCAGGGGGTTAGAATCTGCATAAAAGGGGTAAAATCTTCTCGTCCGATTCATGGGTGAAAGGTCTTCCTCTTCTAACATTCGCTGCAAAACAATAGCCGTTAGACTCGCCACGGGGAGAATGGAGATTCTCTCCGTGACCACCCTCCGGCGTGAGAATAAGTACAGGTTTTGGTGAAGAAGAAGAAGAAGAAGTAAAAGTGAAGTGAATGTGACTTGAGAATTATACCTGAATTACCCTTCTATTTATAGCCGAAGTTTGGGCGGGAAAACCTGTTGATGAAAACTTGACAGAAGATGCTTTTCCGTAAGCGGTTATTCTTTCTTTCCGTTAATCACCAATGAGTGTGTGTGTGTGCACACGGATCATGATCTTGATCAACGGTTAGGGTATTGCCAAGTGGAAAGTGGGCAAGTGTAAATCTCCTTTCAGTTTCGTGCCATCATCATGACCCTGAGGGAGTGTGGGATGATGCCACGTGGCCATTCGGTTATAACCGAATGGTGGTGCATGATAGAGTCTTCCAGAAGGAATATAGCTGTAATCTGGTGTGACTCTTCCTCACGTTAACTTCGTGGAAACAGAGAAGTTATTTTTATCCAAGTCTGGATTTTATTTATGCGGAAGTGTTAGCTAGGATTTTTATCCTGTCTGTTATGGAGATCAGCGCAATGATTTGTTAGTCTCCTTTTGGCGCACAGGTGTTGATCATCGTTTTCTATCTAATTTCTCTTTGTAGGACTAGTGCGCGGCCGTGCAAGGTCTAAAGAAGGTTTATTGACAAGGTTATGGTATGGTCCCAATGTCACACCCCCAAAATCCACCTGCGGATAACACCCGCTTCGAGGGCGTGACTGACCAGGATCCAGCCACCAATTATACTGAATAGTCAAAATTGATAACAAAAGTAATACTTACTAACCATAAGTTTAGCAAATATCAAGTTCAGAGTTTAAGGTTTTAAGTTCAAACAGTTAATAAGTAGCGGAAGCATAAGTAAAGCAGTTTAAACAAAGTTCATAGTTCAAAATAAAGTAACACCCAACACAAGGGTGAACAGACACTACACGTTCCCAAGCTGCAAGCTCCTTCGTCACTGGTTACCTGCAAAGCATGCAGTAAGGGGTCAACAATAATGCTGAGTGAGTTCACTAGTTGTCCAGTTTTAATTTCCAAAAAAACTTGTTTCACCGGTTAATTTATCCGTTTATACATGCCATGGGGAGCTACCCCAAAAGTTAGCGACTAAACTGTTTTTCCAATACCGAACACTAGGTAACCGTTGCGTTTCCGCAGGATGCCCCGATGTCAATGTTCTATCATCATTGACGGATGCCTGAGTACATTAGTTCACGACCGATCCCAAACCAGGGCACGGTGTGAGGCTGGTAAACACCTAAATAGCGCTATCAACTAATAACCCGTTCGCCTGAACCCGGCGACTAATCGGTATTTGTAGTAGGGACTTGAGTGATAGAGTTTCGTTTAGTGCCGTTAGTTGCAATCCGTATAAACAGTAATTAACCAAAAGGTTTCCCAATACCAGGGAAGGAAAGTAAGTTTTGTTCCCAATAACTAGGGAAGGTATGTAAATGGTATCCCCTTTTACAAGGGGATAGGGTTGTTTTAGTCTCGTGTCCCAAACCACCGGGACGCATGCTTTTAAGTTGTGAACTCACCTTGGGTTGCTCGGTAGATTTAGGTTACTTGGTCAAACACGCTGGTCACCACGTCCTAACATGGTTACCGGTATAGGTCAGGTTCGGTATACAAGCATTTACGTAAACACATACTGGCACGTAACATACATACAAATAAACAGTCGTTGGGTTATTGGGCCGGCCTAAACAATTAAGCAGTCAACAGCAACACATAATCTAGTCAACAGATAGCCCAAGTTAATCACATATTGGCCCAATAACCAAAATGGACAGCCCAGTCACAACCAGCTGGTCTCGAGTCGCAACCAGGTGGTTTCGGCTTGTCACGTTATGGTTGCGAGTCGCAACCGCATGGTCTCGAGTCATCACGCTGTGGTTGCGAGTCGCAACGGTCGTAGTCTCGAGTCGCAATCTCGTGGTTTCGAGTTGTCACGCTTTGGTTGCGAGTCGCAACGGCGTGGTCTCGAGTCGTAATGCCGTGGTTGCGAGTCGGAAGCTGTCACTTTCATGCACACGTGATGATGCAGAACCATCAGTCCGATTTGTACCAAGAATTCAGGCCCAGATTAGGAAACTACCAATAAGGTTTCTACTAACACTTTGCCAAATCTGAATGTTAGTAATCTTAGATCAAACTTTGCCATTTTTGAAATCTTTAAACCACATTCAAGAAGTTCATCCTATATTCAAAGTTTTCTAGGGTTTTCATGTCAAATATAACTATATTTTATGAACCAAAACCATATGTTTTTAACAAGATTATCATGGCAAGAACAAAGGACATACAATATATAGCCGAAATCTTATGTTTAGCATCATCATTTTGCAAGAAACCTTGAAGCATAGTATGGTTAACCACAAATACCCCTAGACTACCATTTGTTAGTCATTTTGAACATGTCATCAAGCATTCAAACATAGTGGTTTACACATAATGCCAACTTCACAAAACATCCTAAAAATCATGCATAACATTACTAACCAAGCATTCTAGTTCATGAACATTTCATAAATCAAACATTCAAAGCATCTTCCACACAAAATGGGACACTAACCGGTTAGAAGAAGGAGGAGCCGAAATAAAGGAAGAAAATAAGAAAAGATGAAGTGTCCGAGTGATGATCTTGACCGAGTCCTTGTCCGAGATCCTTGCTTGGTCCGAAAGTTGGAAGAGATGGAATGTTGTTTTGGGGGTTTTCTAGTGGGAGAGAATAGAAGAGTGTATGTGTGGATATGTTTGGTAACAAATGAGAGGAATGGGGAAGGTGGGGATTATATACCAAGGGGTCACGAGTTGGGCTAGGGGTTTCGGCCCAAGTGGTTTCGGCTCAAAGGCCCACTCGAGACCGAGTGGCCCACTCGCAACCGGGTGGTTGCGAGTCGTGGTCTCGGCTCTCATATATATATATATATAATACATACATACAACACATATCATGTAAAAGTCACGTTTCCATTTAATAATATTTATATATACACAAAATATTACAAGGTGTTCGTTCGGAAAAACCTAGAGTGTCACATTATCCCCAAGTTTTAAGAACTTTCGTCCCGAAAGTTAAGGCAGCCACTGCCAAGCTAGCGTGTTTCAACGGGGTGTCACATCATCCCCCCGTTAGTTTGGAATTTCGTCCCGAAATTCGGTTGTAGCTTCAGCGCTGGGGTTTTCGTTTGGGAACAGCTGGGGATACTTAGACTTCATCTGGTCTTCCCGCTCCCAGGTAAACTCTGGGCCGCGTCGTGAGTTCCAACGAACTCGCACAAGGGGTATCTGGCTACGTTTGAGGGTTTTGATCTCTCGATCCGTGATCTCAATCGGTTCCTCAGTAAAGTGTAGCTGTTCATCAATCGTCAGTTCCTTAAAAGGAATCACAAGTGTTTCATCCGACAAACACTTCTTCAGGTTAGATACGTGAAATACGTTGTGCACTGCACTCAGCTCTGCAGGCAGGTTCAATCTATAAGCAACCTTACCGATTTTCTCGGTAATTTCGAATGGTCCAACATATCGTGGATTCAGCTTGCCTCGTTTACCGAAACGGACCACACCCTTCCAGGGTGAGACTTTAAGTAGAACCCGGTCCCCGACCTGGAATTCTAGTGGTTTCCTACGCTTATCAGCGTAGCTTTTCTGACGGTCACGAGCTGCCGCCATGCGTTGCCTGATCTGGGAGATCTTTTCCGTTGTGTCTACCACCAGTTCTGGGCCTGTGAGTTGACTGTCACCTACTTCCGCCCAGCAAAGAGGTGATCGGCATTTACGACCGTACAATGCCTCAAAAGGTGCCGCCTGAATACTAGTGTGGTAGCTGTTATTGTAGGAGAATTCCAACAACGGTAGATGTTTCTCCCAGTTCTTGCCAAAATCGATCACACATGCTCTAAGCATGTCTTCCAGGGTTTGGATGGTGCGTTCAGACTGCCCATCCGTTTGCGGGTGATAAGCGGTGCTCATGTCCAAACGTGAGCCAAAGGATTTGTGCATAGCTTGCCACAACTCGGAAGTAAAACGAGCGTCTCGGTCGGAAATAATAGAAGTTGGCACCCCGTGTCTGGAGACTACTTCCTTTAAATAGATTTCTGCTAAGGTAGAAAACTTGTCTGTTTCCTTAATGGCCAGAAAGTGTGCAGACTTAGTTAATCGATCTACTATCACCCAAATAGTATCATTCCCGCGTTGGGATCTAGGTAGTCCTGTAACAAAATCCATGGAAATTTGCTCCCATTTCCACTTCGGGATTTCGGGTTGCTGGAGGAGACCTGCTGGTTTCTGATACTCGATCTTGACTCTTGCGCAGGTCAAACATTTGCCAACATAGGCTGCTATGTGGGCCTTCATGCCAGGCCACCAATATGTGGTTCTTAAGTCGTGGTACATCTTATCTGAACCAGGATGTACTGAATAACGGGACTTATGGGCTTCGTCCATCACAAGCTCTCGTAGATCTCCGTAAAGTGGGACCCAAATGCGCCCTGCCACATAGTAGGCGCCGTCTCCTTTTTGTTCTAGCTGCTGCCTCGATCCTCGCAGGGACTCAGCCCTGATGTTTTCCGGTTTCAGAGCTTCAATCTGAGCATTTCGAATCTGGGTAGGGAGACTAGACTGGATGGTAAGTTGTAATGCTCGCACGCGCTTTGGTATAGTGTCCTTTCGGCTGAGGGCGTCTGCCACAACATTGGCCTTGCCCGGATGATACTTGATGGCGCATTCATAATCATTCAGAAGTTCAACCCATCGGCGTTGTCGCATGTTTAATTCCTTCTGCTTGAAGATATGCTCGAGACTCCTGTGATCGGTGTAAATGGTGCACTTGGTACCGTACAGGTAATGTCTCCATATCTTAAGCGCAAATATCACCGCTCCCAGTTCCAAGTCGTGTGTTGTGTAGTTCCTTTCGTGTGTCTTGAGTTGTCGGGAGGCGTAAGCAATAACTTTCTCGCGTTGCATCAACACGCAACCGAGCCCATGGATGGATGCATCGCAGTAGACCACAAAGTCATCTGTTCCTTCAGGTAACGAGAGAATAGGAGCGCTACAGAGGTTATCCTTTAGTTTCTGAAATGCTGTTTCCTGAGCTTCACCCCATTTATAAACCATACCCTTCTGAGTAAGAGCCGTGAGAGGCTGAGCGATCTTGGAGAATCCCATGATAAATCTTCGATAGTATCCCGCCAGTCCCAAGAATTGGCGGACTTCAGTCGGAGTCTTAGGGGTAGGCCAATTCTTTATAGAGTCGATCTTTGCAGGGTCGACGTGGATTCCATCCTGGTTAACCACGTGCCCAAGGAAATGGACTTCTCGAAGCCAGAAGTCACATTTCGAGAATTTGGCATACAGCTGTTCATTGCGAAGGAGTTCGAGGATAAGGCGTAGGTGCTGTTCATGCCCTTCCTGACTTTTCGAGTAGATCAAGATGTCGTCTATAAACACGATCACAAACTTGTCGAGGTAAGGTTTGCACACTCTGTTCATGAGATCCATGAACACTGCAGGGGCGTTGGTCATTCCGAAGGGCATAACGAGGAATTCATAATGACCATAACGAGTTCGGAATGCAGTCTTGGAAATATCTTCATTACGGACCCTTAACTGATGATAGCCTGATCGCAGGTCAATCTTAGAATAGTAGCTCGATCCTTGCAGCTGATCGAATAAGTCGTCGATTCGTGGGAGAGGGTAACGATTCTTGATGGTAACCTTGTTCAACTCACGATAGTCAATGCACATTCGGAACGTGCCATCCTTCTTCTTAACAAAGAGTACCGGTGCTCCCCAGGGTGACGAACTAGGGCGAATAAATCCTTTATCCAATAGTTCCTGTAGTTGAGTAGAGAGTTCCTTCAATTCCGCGGGAGCTAGTCGATAAGGTGCACGAGCTATAGGCGCTGCTCCGGGAGCTAGCTCGATTTGGAATTCGACCTGACGATGGGGAGGGAGTCCAGGTAATTCCTCAGGAAATACCTCGGGGTAGTCACGCACTACTGGAAAGTCTTCAATCTTCTTTTCCTTTTCCTGCGTGTTGGTGACGAGTGCTAAGATAGCGGTGTGCCCTTTTCGTAAACACTTCTGGGCCTTCAAGAAAGAGATAACGCCGGAGATTTCTCCGCCTTTGCCACCTTGTACAATGAGGGGTTTACCAGAATGGCGAGGAATACGCACTGCTTTCTCTTGACAGAGGATCTCAGCGCGATGCTTGGATAACCAATCCATACCAATAACGACGTCGAAGCTTCCAAGAGTAACAGGGAAAAGATCGATGCTAAATGTCTGACCAGACAACTCTAGTTTGCAGCCCTTGACAACATGTGAGGCCTCGATGTTTCTACCATTAGCTAACTCGACGATATGAGGAGAACTTAGTAACGAAAGCGGACGCTTAAGCTTCTTACTAATACGTAGGGATACATAACTAGCATCGGCACCGGAATCAAATAACACAGAAACATAACGATCATCGAGTAGGAACTTACCCGTCACGACATTGGGGTCATTCCTTGCTTCACCAGCTCCGATCACGAAAGCCCTTCCTCTAGCACCATTCCCAGCATTGTTGTTCTGATTGTTGTTCCCAGCTCCCTGATTATTGTTGCGGTTCTGATTCAGTTCAGGGCAATCCTTCTTAAAGTGCCCCTCAGCTCCACACTTAAAACATGCCCGGTTGTTTCCTTGCTGCTGTTGCTGCTGAGGTTGTTGCTGATTCTGTCTTGCTGGAAACTGGCTTCTACAATCCTTGGCTTCGTGCCCCATCTTGTGGCATCGCTGACACTGGCCCTTGTTACATGCCCCATTATGGTGTCTGTTACACTTGTTGCACTTTGGGTAGCTTCCCCGGTAGCCACCCTGTTGCTGAGTGCCCTTGTTGTTTTCAGTTTTCCTTTGCTGTGCTGGGGCCTGAGTGGGGTTAGCATCCTTGCTTTGACTTCCTTCCCACTTACGCTTGCTGTCACTAGAAGTTCCGACAGTAGCACTGATCCTTTTGGGCAACCTGCCCTCTTCCACGGCCTGATCAGTAAGTTTGTGAGCAAGTCGAACGATCGGCTGAATGGTAGTGTGGTTGGCTGAAGTTACATGGCTTCGAATTTCTGGAGCCAAACCCTTGATGTACAGTTCGATTCTTCGATACATAGGTCGAGACATGTTTGGGCAAAGAGCAGCATAATCATTAGACAGCTTGGTGTAAGTTTCAATTTCCGACCCAACCATCTTGAGCTCGTAGTACTCATTCTCAAGCTTGTGGATGTCATCCCGGTGACAGTATTCATCCTTAATCATATCCTTGAAATCCTCCCACGCAGTAGCATTTGCAGTTTCTAACCCAAACATCTGAATCTGCGCCTTCCACCAAGAAAGCGCGCTTCCTTCAAGCGTAGCAGTAGCAAATTTCACCCAATTTGCAGGGGGACACTCGCAAACAGCAAAAACAGCTTCAATTTTCTCAATCCAATGCAGAAGACCTATGGCACCCTCAGTGCCGTTAAAAGGGAGAGGCTTGCAATCCATGAAAGTTTTGAAAGTACACACTGGTGGTTGCGCAGGTGCATGCTGACCTGTTCGTGAGAAGCGAAGCTATAGACTTAGAGGCGAAAAGACGATGTGGCGGTAGGATCTATACATCCTAAAACAACGAGCTTACCTATAGGGTGAGCTGCGAAAGCTGCAGCCATTGTGTTGAGTAGGTTAGTGAACTGAGCCTGAGTCATGTTGATGTTTCCCCTTCCACGTCCACTCATTGTCTTCATAACCAGAAAACACAGTATGAGTGTGATGTCGTAGTGTAGCGAGAATGAGATAGAAGAGAGAGGTGTATCTATCTGATTTAGGCATACTAGTACGTATAGCAAATCAGGAAACATAAAGCAAACAAGTAAACACTGGTCCGAGCTATGAGGTCAGATGTGTCGAGCCTTGCACTTGGAGTGTAGTGTCGTCGCGCGTCACGGGTTATAGTCTGGTTTTCTCCAAAAAAGATTTTCCCCTTTTTAAAACCAAGTTCACTATAACCAAATGCTCTGATACCAATCTGTCACACCCCCAAAATCCACCTGCGGATAACACCCGCTTCGAGGGCGTGACTGACCAGGATCCAGCCACCAATTATACTGAATAGTCAAAATTGATAACAAAAGTAATACTTACTAACCATAAGTTTAGCAAATATCAAGTTCAGAGTTTAAGGTTTTAAGTTCAAACAGTTAATAAGTAGCGGAAGCATAAGTAAAGCAGTTTAAACAAAGTTCATAGTTCAAAATAAAGTAACACCCAACACAAGGGTGAACAGACACTACACGTTCCCAAGCTGCAAGCTCCTTCGTCACTGGTTACCTGCAAAGCATGCAGTAAGGGGTCAACAATAATGCTGAGTGAGTTCACTAGTTGTCCAGTTTTAATTTCCAAAAAAACTTGTTTCACCGGTTAATTTATCCGTTTATACATGCCATGGGGAGCTACCCCAAAAGTTAGCGACTAAACTGTTTTTCCAATACCGAACACTAGGTAACCGTTGCGTTTCCGCAGGATGCCCCGATGTCAATGTTCTATCATCATTGACGGATGCCTGAGTACATTAGTTCACGACCGATCCCAAACCAGGGCACGGTGTGAGGCTGGTAAACACCTAAATAGCGCTATCAACTAATAACCCGTTCGCCTGAACCCGGCGACTAATCGGTATTTGTAGTAGGGACTTGAGTGATAGAGTTTCGTTTAGTGCCGTTAGTTGCAATCCGTATAAACAGTAATTAACCAAAAGGTTTCCCAATACCAGGGAAGGAAAGTAAGTTTTGTTCCCAATAACTAGGGAAGGTATGTAAATGGTATCCCCTTTTACAAGGGGATAGGGTTGTTTTAGTCTCGTGTCCCAAACCACCGGGACGCATGCTTTTAAGTTGTGAACTCACCTTGGGTTGCTCGGTAGATTTAGGTTACTTGGTCAAACACGCTGGTCACCACGTCCTAACATGGTTACCGGTATAGGTCAGGTTCGGTATACAAGCATTTACGTAAACACATACTGGCACGTAACATACATACAAATAAACAGTCGTTGGGTTATTGGGTCGGCCTAAACAATTAAGCAGTCAACAGCAACACATAATCCAGTCAACAGATAGCCCAAGTTAATCACATATTGGCCCAATAACCAAAATGGACAGCCCAGTCGCAACCAGCTGGTCTCGAGTCGCAACCAGGTGGTTTCGGCTTGTCACGTTATGGTTGCGAGTCGCAACCGCATGGTCTCGAGTCATCACGCTGTGGTTGCGAGTCGCAACGATCGTAGTCTCGAGTCGCAATCTCGTGGTTTCGAGTTGTCACGCTTTGGTTGCGAGTCGCAACGGCGTGGTCTCGAGTCGTAATGCCGTGGTTGCGAGTCGGAAGCTGTCACTTTCATGCACACGTGATGATGCAGAACCATCAGTCCGATTTGTACCAAGAATTCAGGCCCAGATTAGGAAACTACCAATAAGGTTTCTACTAACACTTTGCCAAATCTGAATGTTAGTAATCTTAGATCAAACTTTGCCATTTTTGAAATCTTCAAACCACATTCAAGAAGTTCATCCTATATTCAAAGTTTTCTAGGGTTTTCATGTCAAATATAACTATATTTTATGAACCAAAACCATATGTTTTTAACAAGATTATCATGGCAAGAACAAAGGACATACAATATATAGCCGAAATCTTATGTTTAGCATCATCATTTTGCAAGAAACCTTGAAGCATAGTATGGTTAACCACAAATACCCCTAGACTACCATTTGTTAGTCATTTTGAACATGTCATCAAGCATTCAAACATAGTGGTTTACACATAATGCCAACTTCACAAAACATCCTAAAAATCATGCATAACATTACTAACCAAGCATTCTAGTTCATGAACATTTCATAAATCAAACATTCAAAGCATCTTCCACACAAAATGGGACACTAACCGGTTAGAAGAAGGAGGAGCCGAAATAAAGGAAGAAAATAAGAAAAGATGAAGTGTCCGAGTGATGATCTTGACCGAGTCCTTGTCCGAGATCCTTGCTTGGTCCGAAAGTTGGAAGAGATGGAATGTTGTTTTGGGGGTTTTCTAGTGGGAGAGAATAGAAGAGTGTATGTGTGGATATGTTTGGTAACAAATGAGAGGAATGGGGAAGGTGGGGATTATATACCAAGGGGTCACGAGTTGGGCTAGGGGTTTCGGCCCAAGTGGTTTCGGCTCAAAGGCCCACTCGAGACCGAGTGGCCCACTCGCAACCGGGTGGTTGCGAGTCGTGGTCTCGGCTCTCATATATATATATATATATATATATATATATATATATATATATATAATACATACATACAACACATATCATGTAAAAGTCACGTTTCCATTTAATAATATTTATATATACACAAAATATTACAAGGTGTTCGTTCGGAAAAACCTAGAGTGTCACATTATCCCCAAGTTTTAAGAACTTTCGTCCCGAAAGTTAAGGCAGCCACTGCCAAGCTAGCGTGTTTCAACGGGGTGTCACACCCAAGTACTTTAAGCAAGGTTTTTGGGACCTTACCCCTTCAAGTCCCCCCAGTCTAGTGTTGCTCTTATGCAAATAAGTGGAGCACTGGACTATGAGAAATGGGTGTTTTTGCTGTAGAGTTTTTGGCGCGAAAATGGAGAATCTTCTTGGGGAAGATACTTTTGGTCATGATTTGATTTTGAAAAAAAAAACGGAAATCTTCTTGGAGAAGATATTTGTATTTTTTCTTTATTCTGAACTGTTCACTTGAGCGAGAAGCTTTTTAATCATGAGCTGACTGTTGTTTACGTCATCGTAAAAATGAAACTGTATTTTGTATTACCTATTCGTCTTCTTATTGAACTATAGCCTTGGGAATATGTGCGGACTTGTCAGAGAGTATTTATTGTGATATGATGATTGGAGTGGCAGCGCCGTTTCAGGGTAGTGATTTGACACTTAATCATCACAAGCTCTCTTTTCAGTGCTGACCTTAGCTCTTCCCGGCTTATATATTCATATTTAGTGTGTGGATATTTTTCCCAATTTGGTAAAAAAATGAGGACTAGGCGACGATTTCGATGTCGGAGGATTTCCGAAATTCTCAAGGCTTTTGATGCTGATGACGGTCTGCTTCTCCTTTCCGGCTTGTCGACTGGAACTGTTGCCGGAGACGGAGGTGTTCATGGAGCAGTTCTCCTTGAGTCTTCAAGGAATCTTGCCCTCTCTCATTCTGCAGATGATAACAACAAGGAGATTACCAGGCTGTCGGCATATGTCGTAACTCGATCATTTCCGGCTGATTGGAGAGGCCGTTGCTCAATCGTGTAACAACGGCGTCGTCGTCGTTCTTGTTCAGCCCCTCCGGCCGAGATTCCGACCGGTGTGCACATGGTTGCTCCTACTACGGGTGATGGTGAAGGTGAAAAACCCTTGGATTGTGGACCCTCATCCTCGTGCCTGGTACGGCGAAGTACTGCACACCCCGTTGGGTGTGTTGGATATGTTTCTTGATGTGTAGTTGGTTTATTTTGTAACTAATGTTTTGATACACTGTCGTGTTCTGTAAATTTTGTTAATGTGCTTTGTTGCACAAGTAACTTCTTGATGTACTGTTGTGCATATATATTTTTTGTTATTGCGCGTGGCGTGCCAGTGATATAAGCTGTGTTTGAATCACAATATGTTGCATGTGTAAAATTACTTTATTTAGGTAAAGCGAATAAGGATGGTATTGAGCTCATGTGTGAACAGAGGTCTGGACTGTACGCGGGACTTGTGCCCGTTAGACCGTTCATGAGACTTACAATGTTTTACCAAAAGGAATTGTATGCATTTTGTAAAAAAACAATAAAACATATAAGGATAATCATTGTATTGATAAGGCGTGGGGCCGATAGATACAAAGTGAATAATTAGAGTAATTACGTTGCCTGCGCAAGTGTCTGGCTTTTTGCGCTGGATGGCTTGATTGGTCACATGTAGCACCTGTGCTGCTGCTGCGCGTTCCAGGTGCGAGGCACGTCTGTTCCGTCAAGCCTTTTTAAGGTGTATGCTCCTTTGCCCAGGACTTCATGGATGATGTATGGTCCTTCCCATTTAGGTGCTAGTTTCCCTGGATTTTTCGCGCTGGACGCTTCGTTGTCACGCAGGAAGAAATCTCCTGGAACAAAGGTGCATACGCGTATGCACGCATTGTAGTATTTCTCTAATTTTGATTTATACCTGGATTCTACGATGGCTGCGTTCTCGCGTCTTTCCTCGAGAAGGTCCAGATCAATTCTTCGCTCTCATTCATTATCTTGTTTTTCCATGGCGGTCATGCGTGGCGATGGGAGGCTGATTTCTACTGGCATTACCGCCTCCGAACCATATACAAGGCTGAATGGGGTTTCCCCTGTACTGGTTTTTGGCATGGTGCGATAGGCCCATAAGATGCTAGGGAGTTCATCTACCCATCCCCTACGCGCGGTGCCCAATATTGCCTTGATACCATCTACTATTTGTTTATTCACGCTTTCAACCTGCCCGTTCGCTTGTGGGTGTGCCACAGAGGCGAAACTATGCTCGATGTTCATTTCTTTAAACCATTTCTGGAGGTCTTCCGACGCGAAGTTTGTGCCGTTATCGGAAATGATGCGTAATGGTAACCCGAATCGATAGATAATATGTTTCCATATGAATTTGCGGATTACCATTGCCGTAGTTGATGCTAATGCCTTAGCCTCCACCCACTTGGTGAAGTAGTCTACTGCTACTATGATGAATTTAACTGCGCCTGGCGCGTCGGGGAACGATCCGACAAGGTCGATACCCCATTGTTGAAAAGGCCAAGTAGAGGTGACCGGAACTAGAGGATTTTTCGGACGGAGAGTCTTTGGCGTGTAGCGCTGACATGCTGCGCACTTGCACAATAGTTCTACGGCGTCCACATGCATTCCTGGCCAATAATAGCTTGCATTCATGATCTTCGCCACTACCATACGTGGTCCGGCGTGAATCCCACATAATCCTTTGTGGATTTCTCTGACTAAATATTGCGCATCCGTCTTGTCGACACAGCGTAAAAGTGGACCCATGAATGATTTTCGGTATAAGATACCGTCCGCCATTTCATAGTTCAGCGCTTTGTGTTGGATTTTCCTAGCCTCTGCTTTTCCCTCTGGAAGTTTGCCATGCTGTAAGTATGTAATGATCAGGGACATCCAGGATGGATTCCCGGCTTTGATGATGTTCACTTGTCTTAGGGAACGGACGGGTTAGATAATACCTCAATGCGGACTTCCTTTGCGAGATGTCTGAAGCTGGTGGCGGCCAATTTGCTCAGTGCGTCTGCATGTTTATTTTCACTTCTATTGATATGAACTATCTTGAACGTTTGGAACTGGTTGATAAGCATTCGTGCTTGCTCCAAATATAAAGCCATGGCTTCGCCTTTAGCGTCGTAATGACCATTAACTTACTCCGCCACTAGCTTGGAATCGACGTGTGCTTCGAGGTTTTTTGCTCCCATTTTAAGTGCCAGACGGAGGCCCGCAAGAAATGCTTCGTATTCTGCCTCATTGTTTGTACTTTTGAAATCTAAGCGTATGGCATAGGTGAGCTCGTGGTTGTCTGGGCTGACCAGTCGAAGGCCTACGCCTGCACCATCATCGTTAGAGGCACCGTCTGTGTGTAGCGTCCAAACCCTATCGTCGAAGACTGGAGTAGGGTTTTGGATTGCCTCACATTCTTGTATTTTGTCAACAGTAACTTCGGTGGCGAAGTCTGCCAATACTTGTCATTTAATTGCTGGTCGGGGTTTGTACAGGATGTTGTATCCTCCTAGCTCGATGGCCCATTTGGCCAAACGTCCCGGTACATCAGGTTTAGACAGAATTGGACCTAGATGATAATTTGTGAGTACTGTAATAATATGGCCAGAGAAATACCGGCGCAATCTTCGTGACGCGTGTACCAGTGCGAGGACGAGCTTTTCTATCATAGAGTAGCGTGTCTCTGAGCCAGTTAGCATCTTACTAATGTAGTATATTGGAGTTTGAACGCCATCTCGTTCAACCATTAATACCGCGCCAACTGCTACTTCTGCTGCGGACAAATATAGGATTAGCGGTTCCTCCTCTCGCGGTGCGGTTCCTCCTCCGCTTCTGGTGTCCATTGGAAATGGTTCTTCTTGGCTCAATTGCGCAACGTGCTAATGAACAGATAAGATTTTGCGGCGTGATTTGCCAAGAATCTGTTTAGTGCTGCTAATCGACCCGCGAGTCGTTGCATTTCTTTAACTGTTGCTGGTGACGGCATTAGTTGGATGGCCTCTACTTTCTCCGGGTTGACCTTAAAACCGTCTCTAGTTACTATGAACCCTAGAAATTTGCCCTCCTCCATTCCGAAAGAGCACTTTGTTGGGTTCAGTTTTAGATTGACGCTGCGCAAAGAGTTCGCGAGCATGTTCGCGAGCATGGTCTCTTCTTCTTGGCTCATGATGACGAGGTTATCCATGTAAACTTCCACTGTTTTTCCAATGTCTTCCCCGAAAACTCTATCCATCAAGCGCTAGTAACTAGCTCCTACATTGCGGAGACCAAAAGGCATTTTCGTGTAGCAAGAGATACCTTTATCTGTACGGAAGGCCGTCTTGTCTTCATCTTCCTCTTTCATCTGCACTTGATGGTAGCCTTTATAACAATCTAGAAAACACTTCCAGCGAAAGGATGCTAGAGAGTCGACTTTCTTATCTATTTCCGGGGGTGCATAACAATCTTTCGGGCAGGCTTTGTTGAGGTCTTTGAAGTCGACACACATGCGCCACATGCCATTGTGTTTTGTACCATTACTGGGTTGGCCACCCAGGTTTGGTACTGTACTTCGCGCAGGATGCCAGCGTTAAGCAGTTCTGTTACTTGCTTGTTCATTGCTTCTGCCTTTTCTGCGTTGAGACTGCGCCTTCCTTGCTGTAGGATCGATATGACCACTCAAATGAGTCAATTTGAGTAATACACACTATTTGAGTTGCGGAAACACTCAAACAGAGTGGAATCAGATAGAAAAGAGTAGAAAACAGATGAAGATACTTTGCAGATACTTTAACTACTTGCTTCTCATTCAATTTCACGTGAAAATCCGGCAGAGTAACAGTACACCACAAACCTGACCGTTTCAAATGAGAAGCACACTTGCCTATTTATAGGCATGACCCTTCCGTTTGAAGTTAACACAAACAACTTCAAACGGTCACCATTCATACCCTTCCGTTTGAAAGATAACAAACATAGTTCAAACGAAACCCCTGTTAAAACATCAAAACTTTACATATCAGACCCCTAAACTATACAAACTTGACATATTTAGACCCTAGACTTAAGACATAGGCTTTAGACATAATGCACTAACAAACTCCCCCTTGGATACAGCCGTAGTCTTCAGTCTTGGTCTTCGGGTCTTCAAACAGCTCTATAAGTCTCTTCCCTTGGCTTTGGCTTCCTGCTTAGCGCAACCCTTATTCTTTCATTCTCTTTCTTCCTCGCCTTTTCTTCTTCAGCTTGAATCTACAAGAATGTACCTTTCTTTTTTTCAAGCTTTTGACGTTCACGCTTAGCTTTTCTTTTCACCTTCTCGTCAAGCGACCACCAAGATGATTTCTATTTACTTTCAGAATTGATGCCTTTCTGAAAGCAAAGAGAAACTACACGTTGAAACTGCTGCGCTTGATCTCTATCTGTTGGTTGATAGTGAATCTTGTTGATGAAAAGACATTCTATATCCTTCGCCGAGCAATTTACCAGCCACATTGGATCATAAACATGTATTTCTTGAATCCCCACCAGCTCTATAAGTAATGATTGCTTCGGTTGAAATACAACTATAAACCCAACCAATGAAGCCTTTATAGAAATCTTGTTCCATCTGAGGCATTGGAATTGTCTTCATTGTTCTCGGAGGCTTGACATTAAGGATAGTCTCTGTAACACCAGTATCTGGATCTACCCTCTACACGCGCTTTGGATTATGTGGCTTCCATTTACGAAATTCTTTCAAATATTCATACTTGATGTAGCCCCACATAGCCATATCATTCTTTTGAACTGGGTAATCCAAACATCTAACCTTCGGTAGTTCATCTACATCCCACCAAGGTAATGACATGATGTCATATAAACGTTCAAAGTATTGAACTCCGCACTCTCGTCTGATTGCATAAGCATTCACTTGCGGTAGATAACCCCAACTAATAATATCACCAAGAGAAACACTTCGATCACACTCGTAATACTTCAACGGTCTTTTAAACTTTCTCTCGTGACTTTTCTTGAACCACTTCGACCTATCTTCCTTTTCCATCTCCTTTTGAGTACTGTCGAAGTTTTTATCTTTCACTGCCTCAGCAACTTTCTGTCTTAACTCTTCTCTGTTTTCTTCAGCAAAGAACTCCATAAGTGTAGGAAACTTAGAAGTATCCTCAACTACTTCCTCATCATCCGTCCAGTCTTCAATCTCAACTCGATCATACTTATCAGCCTCTTCAACATACTTATACGTGTATTCAGGCTGTTGATTGATATCAAAAGACTCCAAATCTTCTTCAAAATCAAACTTGAACTCCGGATCCACAGTATGCATCATTTATCTGTAAACGTCTAATCCCAAGATTAACTTTTCCGTATGTTCAACTATTTAAGTTTTACTGGACTCCCCCTTTCCACTTGCTTCCCCTGATTCTTCATTTACCGAATCATTCATCAGATCATCAACCTTTTTATCAATGGAATCTTCTGTAACTTTCACACCTGTACCACCTGCAGCGTCGTCATCATCATCATCTTTACCAGATCCATGACTACTTGCAGAGAATACTTTTTCATCCTCTTCATCTTCCTCTTCATCCTCCTCTTCATCCTCCTCTTCATCTTCATCATCACTGTTACCCATCAACTCTTCCAGATGAGTTTCTTCCTCAAACATACCAGATATTGCAGTGATAGGTTCAGGATTATCAACCACCATAGAAGGTACTATCGATCATTCAGTCACAGCTGAACTACTTTCAACTCCCTTACCTTTATCTTTCATTTGTCTTTCAATCTCTGCTTGACGTTCAGCTCTAAGTTATTCGACTTGCAGCTCTTAAACTTTTGATCTACCGATGTTCCGAGCATGCTTTCGACAACTTTGTTCAGCATATAGGACTCGTGATCTCTTAATGCCTTAGCTGCTTCAAGCTCCTTGTTCTTTAACTTGAAGTATTCATTCTGTTCATCATGTCTTGTCTTCTCTTCTTCAAGTTCAGCAACTTTAACCTTCAAGATATCAATCTCAGATTGATCAGCATCAATCTTTTTCACCAACTCTTGATTTTCATTCTCTAATTTCTTCACACGCATCTCAAGAAGTCTATCTCTATCAGACACTTTCTTATTTTCAGCTGCCAGCCTCTTGTTCTCAGTAACAACTTCTTCAACTCTCTTTTCAACATTTCTGACTTGTGAAGTGTTGGCAAAATCAAAATCTCCAACATCTAAAAGATTATCCTGTGGAGTATACAGACCTCTGCTAGACAAACCAGGTTGCGTTTGGGTGAGTGGAGGTGTTTGAAATATATATTGTGAGGTAACAAGAGGTTGTTGTGGTGGTGTTTGATGAATAGGTGATGGTTGTCTTGGAGGTGTTGGTTGTTTAGGTGGTGATGATTGTTGTGGTGGAGTAGGTTGTCGGGGTGTTGATTGGACAGGTGATTGTGGTGGTGTTGGTTCACATGGTGGCGTAGGTGGTTTCTTGGTTTGTTTCTTCTTTTTGAGCACAGTCTTCGTTACTTTGATCTTTGGTGTAGCTTTGACAATCTTTGGAGAAACTATTTTCTTTCGACCTCCAGCTTTCTTTCTAACTCTTGGAGAAGATTGTGATCCTGAGACATGCTCTGGAGAAGGCACATAAACATCATCGTCGTCCTTTTCCTGTCTCTTTCTCTTTCGTAACAGCTTCTCTTTTTCAATCTCTTCTTGAATTCTTTTTCGACTTTCAATCTCGTCAATACCACCATCTGAAGAACTTGATGAACTTGTTGTACTTTTATCTACATCGTCTCCTTCAATGTCTTCAACAATCTTTTCTTTCGCTTTCTGACTTTCAACATTTACAACTTGTTCAACATTAGCAACAATTTCTGGCCCTGTTTCCAAAACATCAGTATCAAATAACACATCAACATTGAATGGATCATCCGCTGTAGCTGCCACTTGTTCTTTCTCTGCGGTAACCACCGGATTATCTTCTTCCGGCTCATCAACCAAAGACATTGTTGCAGCTTTCTTGTGCTTCTTTCTTGGTTGTGAAGAAGATCCTTCAACTTGTTTAACAGTAGGAGTGGCTTTCCTGGTCTTCTTCTTTTGTTCCTTTAAGAACCATTCACTTCTTTTTGATATGAAATTTTTAAGAATTTTCATCTCTTCAGCATAACCCTTCTCTTTTCTTTCGTCTTCATTTCTCCAATGTTCATGATTTTCAGGATCAGGATCCTGATAATTACTATCTTTAATAGCTCCAAATAGTTCAGCAGATTTTGTTGGCTCTGGATGTTTTGGATGATATCTGTCTAAAGATCTAATAGAATCATTATCCATGTGCGATAACACCAACAGATCATTTTCTTCATCTCTATTCAGATTAGGATATGCATGATCCAACATCATCTGCACAAATCTTGGATATAACCAAGTCTTCCTGTCCGAAACTATTTCATCAACCATGTAATGGAAAACAATATGAGAGAAGTTATATTTTTTGTTCAATACAAGAGCTACAACCATGTTCATCAAATAGTCACGCATTATATCAAATCCTCCTTTCTGGTGACTCATTGCTATCAACACAGAATGAATAAGAAACTTGTATGGCTTTGTGAATTTTGACTTCAAATAGCTTGCACTGTTTAAGTCACCAGCATATCCCATTCTTAGCATACAGCCCTTAACCATGTTTTCTGGCAATTTTGTTGGCGAATTCTCTTCATCCGGAAACTCAATTACTTCTCGAACAACCGCTTCTGAAATGATAATTGGTTTCTTTTCATCATTTATCTTAACAACTGAGTTGATTGTTTTGTTTTGATCATCATAAGATGCATGCTTCCAAAAGCGTTTAATATGAGATCTGAACACTAAACGTTTCTCTGTCAATGCCTTCAGAATTGGCACTCTCCTCATAAATTCCAGAATACTTCTGAATTCTGACAACATTGGATTTTGCTCCTCATCCAGACTGCAGCACACATTATGAATAGGATTGAACAATACTGATGTTGACTGCAAAAACACAATCATACAACACATTTAAACACAATTATAACAAATTCCAGCATATAGACATCAAAACATATACAATCTTGTAAAATACAATTCAAACGGACACTTAGTAAGAAAAACAAACATCTCCCAAACGAATAACTCTCAAACGGATTACTTTCAAACGGACAACTTTCAAACGGACTACTTTCAAACGGATCGATTTCAAACGGACCATTCTCAAACGGATCACTTTCAAATGGTCATACCCTTAGACTAATCACTTTCAAACTGTCTACTCTCAAACGGATTGATTTCAAACGGACCATTCTCAAACTGATCAATTTCAAACGACCCCTCTCAAATGGATAGCTTTCAAACGGACCCCTCTTCAAACGAATCGCTTTCAAACGGTCATACCCTATCGTTTGAATTACTGTAAAAACCCTAAAACTTTGTAAGTACAAATTAATCAAATCAATGACCAGGGTTTGTTCTCTGTTTGATTCCGAGCTCACTGAGATAATTTTTACCCGTTAAAACTCTCTAAATATTCCTAAATCTAAGTTTGAAAGTCCTATAAACTCGACAAACATTCAATCAACATGAATCTGAACAATTAACCTGACAATCAACAAACTATGATCAAATCCGACACTACCCTACTGATTAGATGACATTTTGAAACAATCATGAGCCCTAGATATATGATATGAGTAACAGATCATCGCTGATTTAGAAATTAAGCAAAATATGATAAAAATTGTTCAGAGACTTACCTTCACCATGTTTAGAGTTGATCTAGCCAACTAAAAACACAAGATCCTGGTGAAATTTGGGCAGAATAATGACAGAAATTGGATGTTTTGGGTGATCGTTTGAAATCGCCTTGAAAGTTTGAAACGGAGTGAAGAGATAATGATCTCTTCAAACGGAACCATGAGCTATTTAAAGCCTTGGCCCTTCCGTTTGAAATTTTCAAACGGTCACAACTTTTCAAATGACATGAACAAGTTTCAAACGGTCATGTATTTGATATTTCAAAAATTTTCATTTTTTGCAGTTTTCTGATCAAACACTGTCACACCTAGCTGACCAAGTCCAAGTCAATGACCTTAGTCAACTGTTTGACTCACCAAGTCCAAGTTAATGGCCTTGGATGATCAGATTTATGAAGTATGCTGTCGTTTCTTTCTGAAAACAGTTCAACTGAATGAACTTTTGAACATTTCAATCTTCAAACACATTTTAACTTTCAAACAATATACCAATCACTGTATAGCAATCTCCAGCTTACCCATCCCTAATCAATCACAGACATGTTCTGCACTTAGGCTTTGATCTTCCAATTCCCAACATCGGTTGTCGAAAAATAAAGTGAGAAAAGAAAAACTTTTTGGATTTTAACTGGATAAACCGAAACTATGTACACACAATATTTTTTTGTGAGTGTGTTAGGGGATCATATCAGCTGCCGATCAGACACGAGCACCGTTAAGCTGTTTATTTCATACTAAGCTTTTAAACAATTCGCGTAGATTGCTGATATACTGATCCACTTAAATTCTCACAAAAGTTTCAATCTGTTTGGGATACGTGATTAGTGTTTTAAGACTTAACAATCTACATGTGTCCCACCTCAGTATATACTCCCGTATCCGGATCCCAGTATTCAGTCTTACAGGTGAGTATACCACAGCTGATATCTGTTTAGGGGTAATGTGCGAGGGCCGTGAGAGCTCAGGTCGATACTTCCGTATACGCAGAGAGATGACGGCTTCGACTTTTAGGTGTGTCCCTTTTAGAGGATCTTTTGTTTTCAACAGTAGCGACTATCAATTTTATTGTTTCATCGGCATGCTGAGGGCGAGCTTATATTTCAAAGCTTTTGCAGAAAGTATTATCCGGGGACTAGGTCAGTATTTCCATACAGCAGAAGTCCCGGGATAATACCCCAGATATCACTGAATATAAAGACCTAGTATCTCAGAATACGGGACCTTTCATACAGGATTTCAGGGGTTACCTATATATCCTGGAGGTGTTCCCCATGTAAACGCAAGTGAATTTTATGTTTATATCCCAAACTGATCTACTAATTTTGCAAAAACCTATCAGCACATCTTTAGCGAGACTGCTTAAATGCATTTTAAACACTACAAATCTTTAGCGTACTGTGTCCGTCTAGCTGATGTACTATCATTTCCCCTATTCTACACAACTCTTTTTGAGTTTTCTAATGTTTTTGGATTTTATGGTTTTCTATTGTTTTTGTATTTTTTTTATTTTATCATGTTTTTGTATTTTTCTGCGAATATCTCCCCCTAAAACTAAAACATATTTTTGTGTTTTTGTTTTTATCGAAAAGCAGAAAATACAACTGTACAAAAGAAATTTGACAACACGACACAGGTTCATGTCAGATCGCCGCCCAACTCGGCTTCACATTGGATTACCCTCCCAGATTGCAGATTCTTCATCCCGTTTAATCTCAAAAGATAATAAAATCTCTTTTTGTCGAAAGGTTTAGTGTAAAAATCCGCTTTCTGATCATCGGTGTTAACGTGTTCAATCCGAATTAACTTTTTCTCATGAAAATCACGGATAAAGTGATGACGGATTTCAATGTGTTTAGTTTTCGAATGGTGAACCGGGTTTTTAGTAACATTAATGGCTGCTTCATTGTCCACGAAAATCGGTGTATCCAAGAATTGCAAACCGAAGTCGCGCATCTGCTGTTGGATCCAAAGGATCTGCGAGCAACAGCTAGAAGCTGAGACATACTCAGCCTCACATGTGGAGAGCGCAATTGCAATTTGTTTCTTGCACTGCCAGGTGACAAGCCGAGTTCCGAAGAACTGGCACCCAGCAGTGGTGGACTTAGCATTCTGTTTACAGCTACCAAAATCAGAATCAACGAAACCGCGGGTACCACAAGCCGATGCTTGGGCAACTCTTCAAATACCGTAATATGGGTTTCACTATAGTCAGGTGCGACTGTTTCGGATTCGACTGATATCTGGCGCAGAGACACATCGGGTACATGATGTCTGGACGGGAAGTCGTGAGATACATCAACGATCCGATGATTGATCGGTATAATGTCTCGTCCATCTTCACACCTTGCTCATCGGGACAAATTCCATGATTCTGCGCGAGGGGGGTGGATGCAGGACTGCAATCTGTCATATCGAACTTATCGAGCACGTCCTTTACATACTTTGACTGGTGAATGAAGATTCCATCGAGCATTTGTTCGACCTGCAGCCTGAGGAAGAACTTCATCTCCCCCATTGAACTCATCTCGAACTTCTTCTTCATTACCTTCTCAAACTCTTTGCAAAGGTCGTCGTTGGTGGATCCAAAAATGATATCGTCCACATAAATCTGCACGATCAACAAGTGGCCTGCTTCTTCTTTGGTGAACAACGTGCTGTCTACTGTGCCTCTTGTGAACCCGTTGTCCAGCAAGTATGTCGAAAGCGTCTCGTACCAGGCTCTCGGGGCCTGGTGCAATCCGTATAGCGCTTTGTCCAGTAGATACACCTTGTTTCTGTGTAGTGGGTCTGTGAACCCCGGTGGTTGCCCCACGTACACTTCTTCTCTAATTGTGCCGTACAGGAAAGCAGATTTGACGTCAAGTTGAAAGACTTTAAAATCTTTCCAGGATGCAAAGGCTAGAAAAATACGAATTGCTTCAAGCCTTGCAACTGGTGCATAAACTTCATCGTAATCTATTCCTTCCTGTTGGCTGAAGCCTTGAACCACAAGTCGTGCCTTGTTTCTCACCACGACACCTCTGTCATCACGCTTACACTTAAAGACCCATTTCGTCTTGATTAACTTCTAATTCTTTGGCAGATCAACAAGTCTCCAGACACCCAGCTTTTCGAACTGTTGGATTGCATTCACCCAACTATCTTCGGTCAATACTTCTTTGTAAGTTTTGGGTTCTATCTGCGAAATGAAGCATTTAAGTGAGACTTCTTTCTGCATATCAGCAATAGAAGAGTAAAAACAAGTAAAAGCTTGGTCTATTTGATATCGCGTCTTGACACCACTTTGTAGGTCACCAATGATCTGTTCTGAAGGGTGGTAAGACAACGTCCGTGGCATAACCGTGTCAGGCACATCTACTTCCGATTCCAAATTCGAAATGTCGAGATCAACGATTTGATCCACAGCATCCTCCAAAGTATCATTTGGCTCCTCGTCAAAGGTAGGAGCGGGTTCCTCCTCTGAGTCGTCAGAAACGTCAAATGACGGAGCTGGTTCCTCTGGTGGTTCATGAGTAGTTCCACTTGGTCCTGCTTCATTGTCGTGAGTACCCATGGTGGGTTGAGAAACTTCTAGCGGACTAGACACAGGCTCTTGCGAAGTATATTGCTGATACTGGTACAGAAAAGCTAGTTCCTCATCACTCGGCTCGACAGGCAGTTGAAACGACTCCCAGAGTTTGTCGTAATCGAATAGGAATCTTTGTCCGGGAAGTTGTGGCGATGGAGTGTGCTTCTGACAATCCACGTGTTGGACTTGAATCACCTTCCCCAGACATGGTACGAACACCCTCTTCAGCGGGCTTGCGTAACCTACAAAGAAACCCTCATTAGCTTTTGCTCCAAATTTACCATTTTCATCTATAAACGTGCAAGGTGAGCCAAAAGGTTCTAAAAACTCAAGATTTGGCTTGTAACGGTGCAGCAGCTCAAAGCAAGTCTTCTTGTATTTCTTGACAGTGAGAACCCTATTCAAGGTGTAACAGGCTGCTGAAACTGCTTCACTCCAGAAGTAGATTGGAAGCTTGGAATCGGCTAACATCGTACGGGCTGTTTCGATCAGGGTCCGGTTCTTTCGTTCAGCTACGCCGTTTTGCTGTGGTGTATATGGCACACTGAATTCATGAAGAATTCCCTTCTCGTTGCAGAACTCGTACATTTTGTTGTTCTTGAATTCCGTTCCGTTGTCGCTCCTAATCCTCCGGACTGGCAGTTTGTACACCGTTTCCATTTTCTTAAAAAGCAACATCAATGACTCGAATGTTTGATCTTTTCGTTCTAAGCATACAACCCACGAAAACCTCGTATAATCGTCTGTCACCACCAAACAATATAAATCCCCGCTAATGCTCTTGACGTTTACAGGCCCGAAGAGATCCATGTGCAATCTCTCAAGAGGTAACCTGATAGAGTTGAGCATCTTCAGTGGATGTGACTTTCGAGTCTGCTTCCCCTTTTTACATGCAATACAATCATCAGTCAAATGAAAGTTTTTTACATTAACACCATCAACTAAATTGTTGTGCACCAAAAAATTCATTTTTCGCACGTGAATGTGAACCATTTTTCGGTGCCACATTACAGACTCCTTTTCAGTAGCTTTAGACTTGGTGACAAAACACTATTTTTGATGAGTTGTTGGCGTTGCGACACTCATGTCCAAAATATAAAGATCATTTACCCGCGGAGCACGCAACAACACCAACTCATCAGGGATTTTAAACCCTGGTTTCAACACTAAACATTCAGATTTAGTAAAATGCACACTAAAATCTTTATCACAAATTTGTGATATACTCAGTAAGTTGTTCGTTAACTCTACAATATAGTTCACTTTGTCAAATGAGATCACTCCGTTTGTAAGCGTTCCTTGGCCGACAATTCTTCCTCCTTGATTCCCTGCGAACCCAACATAGCTTCCATTGATTGACTTAACATCATAAAGAAGAGCTAAAGACCCAGTCATATGTCGTGATGCTCCACTGTCCATAATCCATCTTGATAGAATTGACTTGGGCAGCCCCTGCAACCAACCAAAAAAACAAATTACTCAAACAATGACGCCCATGATTTCTTTACTTCCGACACAGTCCCGAACACTACATCACACTTTTCATTTATTTTTGGAAAATCAAAAGTGACATTTTGAACCTTTTCTCTCACAATTGTTTTAACTTTGTCAGTAATTGGAGGAAATTCATCAAGAAACTTATCTACTTCATTTTCAAAATCAACCACATCATCTTTAAAAATATTTGAATCATTTTTCAAAACATTCTCCATTTTCTTGATCTCAACCGACGATTTCGATTTCACGATCCACGACTGATTTTCAAAAATTTTCGTCTTAGGGTAAAACTTTGAAGTCTTGCTAGTCTTAGAGGATTCGCCAATCCCGAGAATCGATTTCGGCTTATCCTCCGACTTCAACGATTCACCTCCTTTCAGAATACGGATCGGAGAAATCATTTCCTTTTTACCTTTTGAAACAACTGGTGATTTAGATCGAGATTTTTGAACCATTTGTTTTTGAACATTTTGTTTTTGAACATTTGATTTTTCAATCTTTGATTTCTCAATCATTTGTTTTTGAACTGGTTTCTCAACAACATGTTTCTTAAACACTTTTTGACACTGTTTTGCCATATGTCCAATTTCATTGCAGCAATAGCACACTCTTTTATTATACTCGACAAAAGTAGTATTGATTGTTTCTTCTTTAAGCTTCTGTGCTGCATTGAAATCGTCCACAGCTTTTTGACTAAAAATATATTCCTTTTAAACATCAGTACTAGGACCAGCAACAAAAACATCATTTATCTTTTCTTTTGGCTTAAACACTTGTTTAGCCATTTTCTTTTCAAACCCAATACCTTTGTTTTTAAGATGATTTTTCATGTTTTGACCTTTACCAACCCCGTCTTTCTTTTCCGAACTAGTGGGACGTGAAGTACCAAAAGATTTTTTCAGTTTCGAAAAGAATTCATCGTTATTGATTTCGTTAACGTTTAATTCAACCAGTTTAAACAATTTCTCGACATTTTTGATCTTGACATTCTGAAGCGGGTACTCGACGTCGGAATAAAGTTTGTCAGTTCCAACCATAGTGTATACCACTATGATCGGATCATCATTCGTACTTTTTTCCGATTTCGGTACATATCGGTCTAAGAAATTTCCTTCTTCTTCAGAATCACTGACAGCCTTCTCAGGATGAGTCTTTTCAGATTTCTCACTTTCATCATCCAACACTTGATCAATAACATTTTTGATAACCTGAGATTCGTTATCAGTGTCAGATGCAGTGAAAGTGATATCAATGTTGTCAGGTAAATCACTCTCAATCGTTTTCAGCTTAAGATTTAAAGCAGCTTCCACCCCATCTGGATATTTCTGAGTGTAGTGATTCCACATTGGGGGTGGAACGCTTTTGAAAACAGGTGTAGCATGTGGCTGTTGAGGGACGATTTGTTCCAAAACATAAGACGAAGCCACATAGCTCATTAACTTTTTATAATCCTGTCATTCTCTATCTTGGCCAATTCAAGTTCTTTTCTTAGTGACGCAATTGTATCAAGATGATAATTGACTTCTCTTTGTTTATCAAACAATGTAGCTTGTGCCAATTTAGTAGCTTTATCATTTTCAACGCTTTCTTTTTGAATCATCTTAATTGATCTGGCTAAGGTATCATAAGCTTCTTTTAATTGTTCAAGATCAAACTTAATCATATCTGTATGATGTTTCAATTCCCGATACTTAGTGTCCTTTTCAAGACACTCCATGCACGGTTGTAAACAACTTTGGCATGGTGTTTCGGAGATTGGAATATCTTTTTCATCAACCTTCTCATCACAATCAGTTTTACCGACATGCTTTGACTCAGACACAGACTATTTGACAGATTCGACCTCCTGAACTCCAGTTTCCTCTTTGTTAACCGACACCTTATCGACAAACTGTGACTCCTTGGGTTCTGAATCTACCTCTTTAAGTTTTCCCATTAAAGCTTTGTCTGCAATGTCTTTCAGAACTTCTCCGGTCATCTCTTTAGACACGTCAATCACTTCTTCGACGGCTTCTTTCTTCTCCTCAAATCTAGGACAAGATCCGGTTCTTGGCTCTTCGAAATAACCTGCAAAAGAATCAAACACATTAGGAGGCATAACTGATTTCATAGTATAAACTAACTCCTCCTGTTGTGATTGATAGTAGTATGCTTCAGCTGCTATTTCCTCAACATCTATAACATTTTCCGTAGGGATCTCTTCAACAACTTCAGAAACAACTTCATCAACAACCTTCGGTTCAGAAACTACCTCAGAAATCTCAACCACCTCTGCCATCATGGCCTGATCATCTCTACCAGGGATATATTTATCCCAGCTAAAACCTGCAGCTACCTGTTCATCATCTTGGTTCACAATCAATGCCTTTTCAAGTTTGTTTTCTATCTGTGGCCTTTGAACAGTTTGCTGTTGATTCGGTCGATGGTAGATTGTCTGTCGATAGTAATCATTGGTGAACGGGTTTTGGTGATTGTTGACTTCACGGTTTGGGCATTCACGTTTAAAGTGACCGCGTTCTTTACACTTGAAACACGTTACTTTTGACTTATCAAATCCCAACTTCTGATCTGGACCTGATAAACTGTTTCTTCCCGTGATTTCCATGAACCTTTGAGCACGACGAACTAGGCTTGCCATTCCCCATTTAATGTAAATCAGTTCAAGCTCCTCGGGGTCTATTTGGTCATAGTCCTCCTTTGTCATGTCCGGATTTCCAATTTTCCCCGCAACTAGACCTTCATATGCCTCGAGAACGGAAGCGAGTAGTGCAATATGTTGCTTCGCAGCAGTTTCCGTTATCTCGTTTCCATTTTTGATATTTATTGCGATATTACACTGTACTCCAGAAACATACGCCTGATGATTAGATCCGGTAGAGCTTTGAGGCGAAGACTGTTCCTGAACTTTGACATTCGGTTCAAAACTCGCGAAAGGTGTAGAATGCTTGATTGATGAGAACTTGATGCAGCATTTGAAGTGTTATCAGCACTGAATCCTGTATGTATCTTTGGACTTTGAAGATTTGCAACTGAAGGACTGCCTTTGTAGTATAGAGATACGTCTTGTTGCATGCTAGCAGAATTCATCTTCTTTATCTTCAACAACTCAAGCTCGTGAGCTTCGATCTTTTCAATAAATGCACTCAGATTATAATTCACAAAATCAGAACTGTTTTTCAGCATCATAAGATAAGTTCCCCACTCGTCATATGGAAGTGCATCACAAAGTTTATCAATCCATTCTTCATTTGTTTTTTCAATTTCTAATCTTTTCATTTCAATTACAAGGTGACAATATCTTTCGATTAACTGTTTCGTTGACTCTCCTTTGATCCCAGTAAAAATATCGAACTCTTTCTTGATAAGCGCCTTTTTGCTCTTGATCATAGAAGCACTTCCTTTAAACTTCCGTTCTAGCACTTGCCAGATTGAGTGAGAACGTTCGTCATGTTGTAGCAATACGAGGATGTCTTCTTTAATGGCTTCTTGCAAGATGCTCACCATTTTCTTTTCAGCTTTAAAATCTGCCTGTTCAGTATCTGTAAGACTTCCAATAGTTTTAACCATCCTGAGCCCATCCATTGGAGGTACCTATTTCCTTTCGATCTTCATCCAACACTCAAAATGGTTGGCCTGAACCCAGTTTTTAAACCTTCTGGACCATCCAGAATATTCATCTAAGCTCATCAATTTGGGTGGCTTTTGCATTGTTCTCAATTCATTTTCTAAGTTGACATTCTGCATGATACTAACTGGACTTTGGATAGCCGCACCACTTCCCGCAAACATGTTATAAAAATCCGAATGATCCATTTTTTTTAAACAAAATAACAGCTTCTTCAAACGAACAGTGTAACTTTCAAACGAGATGGTACTTTCAAACGATCGATTCAAACGGTCATACCACACGTTCAAACGGAAGGTGTGGTTCTTCAAACGGTCTAACTGCTTCAAACTATAGGTTCAAACGGAACCACATTTCAAACAATGGGATAGGTTTTTCAAACGGAATGCTAATGTTCAAACGAAATGAACACCAATTTCAAACGATAGGACAGGTTCTTCAAACGGAAGGCTAATGTTCAAACGGGATGAACACCAATCTCAAACGATAGAACAGTCTTTCAAACGGACACCACGTATTCGTTCAAATGGAAGGTAGTTTTCAGTCCATTTTTATCACTTGCAGGTTGAATCTAGATCTGATATTCTCAAGGATTGATAAGTACACAATTTTGCACACTCTGTCCAAAATTCAGTCCAATTTGTCCGGCCAAAAGTCCTATAGTCCAATTCTGTACAGAAACATCTACTGATTCAAGTGTATATACTCACAACTGGCTCTGATACCAATTGTAGGATCGATATGACCACTCAAATGAGTCAATTTGAGTAATACACACTATTTGAGTTGCGGAAACACTCAAACAGAGTAGAATCAGATAGAAAAGAGTAGAAAACAGATGAAGATACTTTGCAGATACTTTAACTACTTGCTTCTCATTCAATTTCACGTGAAAATCCGGCAGAGTAACAGTACACACAGACCTGACCGTTTCAAATGAGAAGCACACTTGCCTATTTAAAGGCATGACCCTTCCGTTTGAAGTTAACACAAACAACTTCGAACGGTCACCATTCATACCCTTCCGTTTGAAAGATAACAAACATAGTTCAAACGGAACCCCTATTAAAACATCAAAACTTTACATATCAGACCCCTAAACTATACAAACTTGACATATTTAGACCCTAGACTTAAGACATAGGCTTTAGACATAATGCACTAACACTTGCACGACGGGTTCTGCTGAAGGTCGGACATTTAAACAATGTTGCGCTATGTCTCGTGGTACTCCAGTCATGTCCATTGGGGACCAGGTGAAGATGTCCATGTTGTTGGAGAGCAGTTCCTTCAACTTTATCCGGATTACCGAGGAGATGGCGTGCCCTAACAAGATGGTTTATTCTGGATGCTCCTCGTTGAGAACCCATTTTTCTGGTTCGTTTGATGTTGAGGGTTTGGCAACCTTTGCTGGTGGTTCATTGTCCACACACATAACTTCCTTGCTGGAATACAAAATTACTACCCCGGTTTTCGTTGGAAAACCACAAGCGGCGTGTGGTATGGAGATAATCATGCTGAATTCTCTCTGAGATCGTCTCCCTAGGAGTACATCATGACGTGACGTTGCTGGTGTAACAACTGTCACTAAAATCCATAATTAGGATGGTAATTAGCTATTAAGGGAACCCTAATTGAGAAACCCAAGTAATTCCGCATCAACCCTAAAATTTTCGTAAAAATCGGAATCAGGATCAGGGCCCCTAAAACTCAGGGGGGTTAAACCCTAGTGGATGTTTATCCTCTAAATTTGCTGTAGAAACGAAATTTGTTCGTTTAACTTACTCAGCAAGTCTAGCTAGGACACGAAACAACCTAGGCTAGAAATTAGACCCGTCGCGCCACGCGACGGGTGCACATGTCTTCTTCGCGTGGCGCGAGGGAGGACATTTTTCAGATATAAATAGGGGACGTTGGCACTTGAATTTTGGTGTTCATTCGACGTCCAAATTCTCTGTAACCATCGAGTTATAGACGAAACAGCTCACAACACACACGATTATCGAAACGCTGCCGCAATTAGGATAATAACTCGATCGCTATTACGATTCAACGTCCGATTGATTATAACTATCCAACGATAGTCCAGGTGCTGCTCAATTAAGCTTGTACTTTGATTATTCATCGTGATTTCGACTTGAATATTAGAGTGCTGTTCGAATTCGGACTATGCTCTGTTATTCGTTGTGAATCCGATTGAATTACCGAGTATTGCACTGATTAATCGTTGTGAAGGTTTAATCTCGTGAATTGACGTAATTGCTGTATTATTTACTAACCTGCCTGTGTGTGCATTGTGTTAAATTAGGTTTAATCAAGGCTAATCAGTAGGCTTATATCTATTGCTCGTTAATCTGCAAAGTGAGTCATTCTTCTTTTTAACTGTTTTCTCACAGTTTGTGAGTAAGTATTACAAAACTCCAAGTTATTTTCAAAGGTTATAATTACAGGGATTAAGTCTTTGTAATCACCAAATTACAGCTGGTATGTGGGGTATTGTGCACATTACTATTTTTATCACTCTAGGTGAGTGAGTATCACTCTAGGTGAGTGAGCCGTCACTATTTGGGGCGACGGGACCCAATAGTGGTATGACCACAGTCACAGATCCGGTCGAGTGACAAATACCCATTCTTGATAATTGGTTGATAGAAACATTGTAATCGCTCTTAATACTGTAAATTAATAACTAACGGGTCGTTTTAGAAAACAGAATGATTCACTCAGTATTTCCCCGCTGACAAAACCTTTTTCAAACATGTTTCAGGTGATCTGTGTAATCCAGGAAAAGTGCAGTAAAGCACTACAAGCTCAGAGAAGTGGCTCAGTGTGAATAAATAAATAAAACATGTTTTGGCAAATAATGATTTCTGTGTGAAATCAACTGATTGTAAATTATGGGAATTTATCCCTAAAACTTTGTATAATATATTAAACGAGCAAATTTTTACGGTGAAAAGATCCTGTAATAAAAGACTTCCGCTGCCGCATAAATTAAATACCACGGGTATCACCGGGAACTGCCTCACGGCCCCCGACTCCGTCCAGGGTGGGTCGGGGAAGCCGTGACAGTGAAGGTGGTATCAGAGCTAATTACTAGTAATTAATAACTATTGAGCCACTGATCGAGCCACTGATTTAAGCCTATTACGGAATTAAGTATTTGACAAAATACTTAATCCTATTAGTTATCATTCTGTGATTATTTGTTTTATTAACTGATTATTTGATAGTTACAGTATGGGTAAACAAAAGCTGTCTGCTATCTACCACAAACTAGATGTTGCATCTTCTTCTAAAAACCCAGTAAATTTAGAAGAAGGAATCTTTATCCGCAAGGCAAACTATGAAAATCCTCTTTCCCCAGAGAAAAGGGATTCGATACTTAAAAAGAGTCAGGAGAAAAAGAAACCCCGAACCAAGAGAGTTAGGTTTAACCCAGAAGTCCAAGAGTTGGGTAATAGTACACCTTGGGAAGATAAAATAGACAAGAAATGGGCAAATCTCTATATGCTAGCTACTGTAGCAGAAAATGCCAATTTCTAAATATCCGATAAGTTGGGTCTAGTAAGAGAAATCACAATCCAGTAAATAAATAAAGTCCTAGCGTGTTTATTTCTGTTGTCCTTTGTATAAATTGGTATGCAATAAAACTTCAGTGTTTGTTTGTTAAACTTTGTTCCAAAGTTTTAACATTGCATTCTTGTATTTTGCATATATACTATGCAGCATGAATGAGATGTCAGAAGCATTCCAGAATCTCAACTTATATCCAGTGCCTATCGAAGTCTCTCACGACTTTACTAGTTACATTGCTGACATAGAAGAACCTGTGGAATTCAAAGCTCCACCGTTGGAAAAAGCCAAACCTAAAAAGAAAAGAAGATACGTGGGGTGGAGGAAAGTACGCCGTAGGAAACCAACTACTAGGAGACTTCCTAAAATAGAAAATCCTGTGAGCATGAACAAGGGAAAAGAAATAGAAACTGGAGAAAGTTCGAAACCACCAGAAAAGGAAATAGGAATAGATCTTAAGCAAAAGGGAATAGAGATCGGAGAAAGCTCTAAACATTCTGAGGAAATCACATTCCAGGACGAAATAGACCGCCTACTGGATAATTGTGATGTTCTAGAGCCTATCAATGATAATCTTTTCTCTTATCCTGTTACAGCCCAATTCCCACTAAACCTAGGACCAGCTATTCCAGACCCACTAGTCCACACTAGACCATTAGGCCAAATGGAGGAATGGTGGACTAATGACTGGCAATTCCAAAATATAGTTAATAGTCCCTATAGTTTTCTCCCACAGTTTGATCCAGAACCTATCCCTAATCCGCCAATGAGCTATGAAAAATTAGCTGAGTTACGTCAGTTCAGTGAAGAACTGATAGGCACCGGGAATAGGATCCGGGAAATGGGGGAGCAGATCTCTTGGAAGTACGACGAGAGGGAGCGTCGTTACTAAAACTGCCAGTGGACCAAAAGATAGGAAGGGCTGGAAAAAGTTTGTCTGTATTATAACTAATATAGTAAAACTGATTCTGTAAAATGGGCAATAAAACCTTGTAAGATATGGTGTGTACGGAGGCATATACAATATACAATATACAAAATGAAAGTCGAGAGATCGACAATTTTGGTTATGTTTGTATGTTGTAGTAATTTATATGTTCATCTGTGCTAAATTTATTTTAATAAGTTAGACACTAATAATTCCTACTAATTAGCAGATGGAAAACGCTAACAATGAACCAATTAATGAAGTAAATCAATCTGAGCAAGAACAGGAAGATCAATATATAACCCGACAAGATATTGAGCACTTTATCGCCCAAGGGATAGCCAATGCTATTCCAGAAATTGTAGCTGCTGTTCAGAAACCTGCCAAACCACAATTAATTCCTAGTAAACGTATTCCAGAAGATAACGGCAGTAACAGCATAAATGGAGGCGGTAATCATGATGATCATGATCCGCAACAGGCCCCACTCCCTAAGAAAACGAAAGCTGCAACGCCTGGTTGCACTTACAAAGAATTTCTTGCTTGCCAACCCGCAGAATTTGCAGGTAATGAAGGGGCAACTGCAACACTGCGTTGGTTAGAGAAAACCGAGGCAGTAATTGCAATAAGCAAATGTGCTGAAGAGGATCAAGTGATGTATGCATCAAATCTGTTCAAAGAAGGAGCACTCGAATGGTGGAACACGGTCCTCCAGGCAAAAGGAAGAAGGGTAGCCTATGCAATGAATTGGGAAGAATTTAAGAGTCTGGTAGAAAGAAAATTATGTCCCGAATACGAGAAGGAACAAATGGCAAACAAGTTCCTGAGTCATCGTATGTTAGGTGTAGATTGCCGGGGCTATACTTCGACATTCTTTGAATACGCAAGGGTAGTGCCAACACTGGCTTCGCCAGAACCGGTACTTATCTCTCATTACATCTGGGGGTTAATTAGTGAAATCCGAAACATCGTTAAAGCCGCGAGACCTCGTACTATTGACGATGCGGTAGAATTAGCTAATACCCTAACGGATGAGTTGGTACGCACAAGAGAGGAAGATCGTAAGAAGGAAATAGCTCAGAAGATTACCCAAGGGTTTCGTATGGGTAATATCAAGAAAAGAGGAACAGGGCAATCCTCATCACCTCCTTTCTGCAAAACTTGCAAAAAGAAGCATTATGGACAATGCAACATAGTTTGCAGTTTTTGCAAGACCAAAGGACATCGGGAAGAAGACTGCAGGAAGAAAACAAGAATTTGCTATAATTGCAGAGAAAGAGGTCATTTCCAATTTGAATGTCCTAAATTAGCTAAACATGTAGCCAACCAAACCAAACCAGCTGAAGGAGCAACCAAGAGAAATGCGCGGGCATTGCAGCTGACCACCCAAGAGGCCGAACTCATTCCGGATGTGATAGCTGGTACGTTCCTAGTACATGACGTATTTGCAAAAGTATTATTTGACTCTGGTGCGAACCAAAGTTTTATTAATACTTCATTTTGTCAAGCTCTTAAGTTACCATTAACCACTCTTAGGCAAATTTTCACAGTTGAAACCGCAGAAGGAAATTCTGTGAAAATAGATAACATCTGGCAAGAAGGAAAGATAGAATTATTAGGCCATAAGTTTTCTGCAAATCTGTTACCAATGAATTTAGCCGGATTCGATGTAGTATTAGGAATGGATTGGTTAATAACCAACCATGCACGAATCCTATGTGACAAAAATGCAGTAGAAATTCAAACCCCTTCAGGAGAGGTAATTTTAATTACTGGAGATAAACCTCGAAAGCCACTGAAATTTATATCAGTAATGAAATTGGCTAGTTATTCGAGGAAACAGGAAATGGTGTATATGATTTCAGTAATCATTAACACTAAAGATAAGGAACTTCAGGACATCCCCGTAGTCTCAGAATACCCAGACGTTTTTCCAGAAGAATTACCTGGATTACCACCTAATAGAGAAGTAGAATTTAGAATTCATTTAATTCCAGGTACTGCACCAATAGTTAAAGCACCATATAGATTAGCACCTACCGAAATGCTAGAATTGAAAAAGCAATTAGATGAATTATTAAGCAAAGGATTCATACAACCGAGTTCATCCCCTTGGGGTGCACCGGTACTGTTTGTGAAAAAGAAAGATGGATCGATGAGAATGTGTATCGATTATAGAGAATTGAGTAAGGTTACGATTAAGAATCGATACCCACTACCTAGGATTGATGATCTTTTTGATCAATTGCAAGGAGCTAGGTATTTCTCTAAGATAGATTTAAGATCTGGATATCATCAGTTGAAAGTACAAGAAGTAGACATACCTAAAACTGCCTTCAGAACTAGGTATGGTCATTATGAGTTTACAGTCATGCCCTTTGGATTAACAAATGCCCCAGCAGCATTCATGGACATGATGAATCGAATCTGTAAACCATATTTGGATAAATTTGTAATCGTTTTCATCGACGATATACTTATTTATTCCAAAAGCCAAACAGAACATTGTGAACACTTACACGTTCTCTTAACTTTGTTAAGAAAAGAAAGGCTTTATGCCAAATTCTCGAAATGTGAATTTTGGCTGCAAGAAGTACAATTCTTAGGTCATGTGGTAAATCATGAAGGTATCCATGTAGATCCTGCTAAGATAGAAGCAATTACAAAGTGGAAAGTCCCACAAACAGCTATGGAGATAAGAAGTTTTCTAGGCTTAGCTGGATACTATAGACGATTTATCAAAGATTTTTCTAAGATAGCCATACCATTAACTAAGTTAACCTGTAAAGCTGCTAAGTTTGAATGGGGACCTAGACAAGAAGAAGCCTTTAAGATTTTAAAGCATAGATTGACGAATGCACCAATCTTAGCTTTACCCGAAGGAACAGAAGACTTTGAAGTATATTGTGATGCTTCAAAATTAGGCTATGGATGTGTGTTAATGCAACGCAAGAAGGTAATTACGTATGCTTCTAGACAATTGAAAAAGCACGAAGAAAATTATACGACTCATGATCTAGAATTAGGAGCCATAATTTTTGCCCTTAAGATATGGAGACATTATCTGTATGGAAGTAAGTTTACTGTTTATACAGATCATAAAAGTTTAAGATATATATTTGGGCAAAAAGAGTTAAACATGAGGCAAAGAAGATGGATGGAGATGCTGAGCGACTACGACTGTGATATTCAATATCACGAAGGAAAGGCAAATGTAGTTGCAGATGCCTTAAGTCGTAAGTACCATGAGAAACAGAAACGAGTTCGTGCTCTGAGGTTAAATCTACAAGTAGATTTAATAGCACAAATAAAAGAAGTTCAAAAAACAGCAATCCAAGATGATGCTGAAGGAATGAAAGGTTACCTAAAAGAACTAGAACAAGGAAATGATGGTATTTGGAAATTCCATAAGAAACGAATTTGGGTACCTAAGCAAGGAGAATTAAGAAATAAGATTTTAGAAGAAGCTCATAAATCTAGGTATACCATGCACCCAGGAAATAATAAAATGTACCAAGATTTAAGGAATAATTTCTGGTGGATAGGAATGAAAAAGGATATAGCCGAATACGTATCCAAGTGCTTAACTTGTTCACAAGTTAAAGCTGAACACCAGAAACCTTCAGGACTACTACAATAGTTAGAAATGCCTGTATGGAAATGGGAACTCATAACAATGGATTTTGTTACAAAGTTACCCAAAACCAAAAGAGGTAATGATGCGATTTGGGTAATCATAGACCGATTAACCAAGTCAGCTCATTTCCTACCAATGAAAGAAACCTTTAGCATGGAAAGGTTAGCACAACTGTACGTGGACGAAGTAGTATCCCTACATGGAGTCCCGCTCTCCATTGTATCTGATAGAGATAGTCGTTTTACATCTCATTTCTGGACAAGTTTTCAGAAAGCAATGGGAACTCGACTAAATCTAAGTACTGCTTATCATCCACAAACAGACGGACAAAGTGAAAGGACAATACAAACTCTAGAAGACATGCTCCGAGCATGTGTGATTGACTTTGGTGGTAATTGGGATAGCCATTTGCCATTAATTGAATTCTCCTATAACAATAGTTATCATTCAAGCATCGAAGCTGCACCATTCGAAGCACTGTACGGACGTAAGTGCAGAACTCCAGTGTGTTGGGCAGAAATCGGAGAAAGTCAATTATCAGGTCCTGAGATTGTACAAGAAACTACTGACAAGATAACTCAGATCAAGGAAAGATTGAAAACAGCTCGAGATCGTCAGAAGAGCTATGCAGACAATCGTCGCAAGCCTTTAGAATTTCAAGTCGGAGATAAAGTACTTTTAAAAGTTTCTCCTTGGAAAGGAGTAGTACGATTCGGTAAGAAAGGAAAGCTGAGTCCCAGATACGTAGGACCATTTCCAATAAGCCAACGAATAGGACCAGTTGCATATCGTTTACAACTACCAGAAGAATTATCTGGAGTACATGATGTATTTCATGTATCTAATCTCAAGAAATGTTTATCAGATGAGTCCCTGGTAGTACCTCTTCAAGATGTAGAGGTGAACGAAAAGTTAAAGTTTATAGAGAAACCACTACAGATCGAAGATAGAAAAGTCAAATTTCTCAAGCACAAACGACTGGTGTTGGTCAAAGTCAAATGGAATTCAAGGAGAGGACCAGAATATACTTGGGAGCTAGAATCAGAAATGAAGCGCAAATATCCTCATTTATTCCAATAAATCTCGAGGACGAGATTTTTCTTAAGGTGGGGAGGATGTAACAACTGTCACTAAAATCCATAATTAGGATGGTAATTAGCTATTAAGGGAACCCTAATTGAGAAACCCAAGTAATTCCGCATAAACCCTAAAATTTTCGTAAGAATCGGAATCAGGATCAGGGCCCCTAAAACTCAGGGGGGTTAAACCCTAGTGGATGTTTATCCTCTAAATTTGCTGTAGAAACAAAATTTGTTCGTTTAACTTACTCAGCAAGGCTAGCTAGGACACGAAACAACCTAGGCTAGAAATTAGACCCGTCGTGCCACGCGACGGGTGCACATGTCTTCTTCGCGTGGCGCGAGGGAGGACATTTTTCAGATATAAATAGGGGACGTTGGCACTTGAATTTTGGTGTTCATTCGACGTCCAAATTCTCTGTAACCATCGAGTTATAGACGAAACAGTTCACAACACACACGATTATCGAAACGCTGCCGCAATCAGGATAATAACTCGATCGCTATTACGATTCAACGTCCGATTGATTATAACTATCCAACGATAGTCCAGGTGCTGCTCAATTAAGCTTGTACTTTGATTATTCGTCGTGATTTCGACTTGAATATTAGAGTGCTGTTCGAATTCGGACTATGCTCTGTTATTCGTTGTGAATCCGATTGAATTACCGAGTATTGCACTGATTAATCGTTGTGAAGGTTTAATCTCGTGAATTGACGTAATTGCTGTATTAGTTACTAACCTGCCTGTGTGTGCATTGTGTTAAATTAGGTTTAATCAAGGCTAATCAGTAGGCTTATATCTATTGCTCGTTAATCTGCAAAGTGAGTCATTCTTCTTTTTAACTGTTTTCTCACAGTTTGTGAATAAGTATTACAAAACTCCAAGTTATTTTCAAAGGTTATAATTACAGGGATTAAGTCTTTGTAATCACCAAATTACAGCTGGTATGTGGGGTATTGTGCACATTACTATTTTTATCACTCTAGGTGAGTGAGTATCACTCTAGGTGAGTGAGCCGTCACTATTTGGGGCGACGGGACCCAATAGTGGTATGACCACAGTCACAGATGTTGGTGCATGTTTGTGACAACAGCTTAGATTTGGTCTTTGGATATCTTGTAATTAGTTAAACGATAAACAGTTAGCGGGTTTAGCTTTGTAATAGTTAGTTGTTATGTTTGGGCTTACTAAACCCAAGGAATTGGGTGATGGGGGGCGAATTGGGCCTGTCCAATTCGCAGCCCAGGAGTGTAAACCTAGCCCACTTGTAAACCTTGTATTATATAAACAAGGTTAGACATTAGGGTTAAGGTTAATCAGCCAAAACAGAGTTTGAGTGACCTTGAAATTCGTGAGAGTTAGCTTGGACGAATTTAGGGTTTGTGGTTAGGGTTTGATTGATTGTAATCAGTCTTGATAGATAATCAATAAAACCCGGTTTGATTGGAATTGCTGTTTCTGTGTTCTACACGTTTTCTGCTACAATCTGATCTAGAGGATTCCGCACTCTAGGTTAGATAGACGATTCTGTGACGATCCATAAGACTCAAGGGGACTTACAATTGGTATCAGAGCATTAGGCTCTTGATTGCTCGGTTCAGAATTGTTTGTTGCAGAAACAGGGAGTAAAAATTCGAAATTTTTGAAACCTGATAATTAGGGTTTTTAAAATTTTCGAAATTTTGGTGTGTTTTGATTCTGATTTTTGATTTTTGTTGGCTGTTTTGATCTTCTGGTTTGTTTGTTTGGTGGTTTGCAGGTTTTCTGGAAAGATTTGGCTGATTCTGGAATAGTTTGTTGGCTGATAGACTTGAAGATTCGAAGACTGTTCTTCGTGTTCTTGAGTTTATTCAATCTGTTCTTGATAAATTTTCGAAATTTGTTGCTAATTTTGCTGCTTTGATTTTGCAGGAAGTTGTTAGAAAATCCAGAAAATCATCAAAAATTTCAAACAGATTGACTTTCCATTAGTTACTGGGCGAAATTGGCTGTTTCTGGCGAATTTGACTGATCTGCGAAATTAATCAGCAAACTTATCGGCGAAGTTAAATCCAAAGGCGACTTTGGTGACCGTGTAAATTTTCCACAGCGAAATTAACACGGTTTCTCGGCGAATTTACTGGTCGTCGTAATAGCGAATTTCTCGGCGAATTTACTGGAAAATCCCGATTTCGGTCTTTGACATTATATATCATTGGATTCGTCTTTTCGAGACGATTCTAACGGTGTAATTTGGTAACCACTGTTTTCGGACAAATTTTGTACGGTTTTCTCAGTCTGTTAACGTTAAAATGTCAAACATGTCTACTTTGAACGAGTTGTTGAAGATGGAGCATGAGGTTGGTACTACCAACAAACCACCTAAGATGATGAAGGTGGAAAACTATCTGACATGGAAGGATCGTTTTCAGTCCTTCATTGAATATCAGGATACGCGCATGTGGATATGCATCGAAGATGGTTACGTGAATCCAACACACGACTTTGAGGGCAGACCACGTCGAACAGAATATGTGAACATGCAAGACAATGATAAAAAGATGTATGAGGCTGAAAAGAGAGCCTTGGCTGCAATCAAAATGTCGTTGCCTGATAGCATCAAACATACCTTCAAAAAGTACACTAACTCAAAGGATATGTGGGATGCTTTGGAGAAAAGATACGCTGGTAATGCTGATGTCAAGAAGAACAAGATTGATCTACTGAAGAAGCAGTTTGCTGTTTTCAAGTACATGAAGCATGAGTCACTTGAAGACGTCATCACACGTTACTACCATCTGATGTCAGAAATGGACAATTATGAGATCGATTGCTATTCTGATGTAGAGAAGAATGACAAGCTGCTAGATGCTTTGCCTACTAAGTGGGATATCTACACTTTAATGATCAAGGGTGAAGCAGATTATGAAACAAAAGAGCTTGAAGAGGTTGTAGGAAAGTTGAGAGCTTATGAGCTCAGCATGAAGAAGAAAGATACTGGATATGATCAGGTTCAAGATCCGACAGTGTACAATGGGCTTACATCTTCTTCATCTCACAACGCTTCTAGCGACTCTGCTACTGCGTTTTTATCATGTGAGAATGAGCAGGTTATGGTGAATCAGGATGGTGATGTGTGTTTTGTTGCTGCTTCAGGAGGATCATCAGGAGTTAAGAAATCGTCAGCTTCTAAGCAGAGTACTACTGCTAAGTCAATGCCAATGAGTGTGAAGTCTGCTGAAGAGCATCTGGCTCTACTTGCTTCGTTTGTTGCTTCCTATGAAAACTATATTCAGGGAAAGATTTCTGATCCTGCTACTTTAGATGAAGACTATGATCAGATTGACCCTGATGATCTTGAAGAGATGGATTTGCAATGGCAAATGGCCATGATTTCTAGGCATGTGAAGAGGTTTATGAATAGAACTGGGAGGAAATTTGTTGGAAGGAGCGTTGGTTTCGACAAGACCAAAGTGAGGTGCTTTAATTGTCAAAGTTATGGGCACTTTGCTAGGGAATGTCAGAAACAAAAGCAAGATAATTCGAGCCAGAGTTCAAACAACAGGAATGCATCAAACAACTCTAGCTCAAAGGCGTTGATCTCTACTGCAAGAGAGGGTTCATATGATTGGAGCATTCACTTAGAAAATGATGGGGATGTCTCTCAAGCATTCATGGCAGAGATTACTCCAATCGATGATGGTGAAGCTAAAGTAGATGATGCTGATGTGAAGGTGAATGCTGATGTGAAGGTGGATGCTGATGTAAAGGTGGATGCTGAAGTGAAAGTGGATGCTGAGGTAAAGGTAGATCAGACAACAGGTGCTGAAGATGAAAAACAAAAGTCAGAATATGAAAAAGAAGCTGAGGAAAAGGATGCTAAGTATAAACAATTGCAAGCTCAGCTTGCTGCTCTAATGGCCAACCTTGACAAACAAACAGGAGAGGTAAAATCTAATTCTGTGTGTTTAAAATGTCGTGAACTACAGGGTGAGGTTGACAGGTTGTCTGCACAAAACAAAAGTTTGGTAAGTGAGATGTCTAACATTAAAGAATCAAACTTTTTTGCTAAAAGAAACGAAACGTCATACTTGAAGAAAATAAAAGGTTATGAAAGTGAACTTGAAGCCGTAACCTGCAAATTAAATGAAAAACTTCAAGTCATTGACTTAGCTCATGACATGATGGCTGAAAAAACAAAAGAGATTTCTGATAAAAACAAAGAGTTGTCAGATGCTCAACTCAAAATTGTTGAACTTGAAAAGAAATTGGGTCAATTCAGGGATTCTGCTTTTGTTATGAAACACATGATGGGTGGGTTAAAGAAGAGTAATGACAAGACTAGTGTGGGATTCCAAGGCTATAATGAAGTCCCACCTCCTCTTAGTCATGATTATTCATTCCTACCTGATGAAGATGAGCTAACAAAGTTTATGTCAACAGCACCAAGTAGTTCCACAGCAAGTCGAGGTGATGAGTCTGAGAGAGGTGATGCTAAGAAGGATAATAACAGCAAACCAGCTTTGAAAAAGAACACTTCACAACCTAAGAATAAAAATTCGACTTTTGCTAAAAAGATAAATTTTGTTCAAGGAAGTGACATGAAAAATGAGACAGCTGTTATTGAAAATGAATCGAACGTAGAGTTTGCTAAAAATAAAAACAACAAAATTCTGAAATTAAGCAAACTGAACCAGATTCTTCTAAAGCATCATCATCAAAGCCTGAATCTAGTTCAAAGGCTTCAGATAAGAAGTCTTCGAAAAGGATGTCGTGCTTCAAATGTCACACCAAAGGACATGTAGCTAGCTGCTGTCCTAACAAAACGAATGAAGCACAGGTGAATGAGAGGAAGAGAGAGAAGTCACCAGAGAAAAATGGTGATAAGCAGGAGAGAGAGTCCAACTCTCCTAAGAAATCTGCTCCTAAGCAACCAGAGCCAGTTGCTGTTGGTGAGGATAAGGCTGAAAAAGGAACTCCACAAGTTCCTCGTTTTCAAAGAAATCAACCTAGATTTCAGCCTAGATCTCCACCAGGCAGATTTGAGAGACCTAGAAGCAGTTCACCAAGAATGAACAATCAAAATACAAATAATTTCAGAAGTCAAGGTCAATATCAAAATCGATACCAAAATAATGGTAGTCGAAATTTTTATAACAATGGCTTTAGAAATTATAACTATAATGCTTCTTGGTATCAAAATCAAAATTTTCAAAGGTCAAATAGTCCAAACACACATAGGAACCCTCAGGACCAAAGACCTAGTGGAAGTCAAAATCAATTTCCAACAGGTCTACAATCCAAGACTCCAGCTAGGAGTAATGGATATTGGATGGACGTTCCGGTGGTTGGTGAATTTGGACGACCCAAGACCATTAAGGCTTGGGTCCCCCAATCTAACTAATCTTTTGGTTGGTGTGTGCAGGAGCTGCTAAGGAGGATTATCAACTTGTGGTATGTTGATAGTGGCTGCTCTAGGCACATGACGGGGGATGCGAGGTTGTTGACTGAATTTGAAGAATATGATGGAGGACAAGTGAATTTTGCGGGTGCAAAAGGTGGTAGAATTACAGGTCGAGGAAAGGTGACCAATGGGAAGATCACACTGGACAAAGTGAACTATGTGGAGCAGCTTAAACACAATCTGATGAGCGTGTCACAAGTCTGCGACAAGGGTCACTCGGTCCATTTTACCAAGAATGAAGCATTAGTGTTGAAACCAGGTTTGAAGATACCGGACGATTGGATAGTCATGCGAGCGCCAAGGAGAAATGACACTTATGTCATGGACATGGGTGCTAAGGATCCAACTGCAGTGGTGGCGTGTTTACTATCAAAAGCATCTGAAGCTGAATCGATGTTGTGGCACAGACGCATGGCCCATATTCACTATCGCAAAATGAACTATCTTGTTAAAAATGAGCTAGTGAGAGGGGTTCCATTGCGGAGGTTTCAAGTGGAAGACAAATGTCTTCCATGTCAAAAGGGAAAACAAAACAAGAAACCTCATAAATCTAAAACAGTAAATTCCATAGATGCCCCTTACGAATTACTTCACATGGATTTATTCGGTCCAGTGAACGTGAGAAGCATAGGTGGAAAGTACTATTGTTTAGTTGTCACTGATGATTACTCACGTTATTCATGGGTTTTCTTTTTAGGTACAAAAGATGAGACGGCAGAGATGCTGATAGATCTTTTTACAAAATTGGAAAACGTCCATGATGCAAAGATTAAGAGGATAAGGAGTGATAATGGCACGGAGTTCAAGAATCGTATTCTGGATCTCTACTGTCTTCGCAAGGGAATTGAACATCAATATTCTGCTCCTTATACGCCTCAACAGAATGGAGTTGCTGAGAGGAAAAACAGGACGTTGATTGAAGCCGCTAGGACGATGCTTTCAGATTCTAAGCTACCAGTTCTTTTCTGGGGAGAAGCTGTGAATACAGCTTGCTATGTCCTGAACAAAGTGTTGACTGTTAAACGTTTTAACAAGACTTGTCATGAATTAATGTTTAACAAGAAACCAAACTTAGAAGGCTTTGAACCATTTGGATTACCCTGCACCATTGTGCGAAATAAAGATAAACAAAAATTCGGTGAGGTGGCTGACGAGGGCTACTTTCTAGGTTACGTACCTGGCGCACCGAATAAAAGGGTTTTTAATCTAAAAACTGGTAAAATTGAGGTTGTGTTTAATGTTGAAATCACTTCTTACAAACCTCAACAGTCAACGAGTGGACCAGCTATATTATATGATTATGAAAGTGTCTTTAAATCATTTAATATTCCTGAGTTTTCCAATGCAGATGAGTCTCAGCTGATTCAAACAGTGATTGGTGATGATGAAGGCGAGTTCATGCCTCGATCGAATGTTGATACAACAGATGCTCCGGGTTCTTCCCAAGATGCTGCTGATACTGATTCAAGTGACGATGAACCCGAACCCAATCAGGGGGAGGATTTCATTAATCCGTTTGCTGATCAGCATATTCAGGGGGAGGTTGGCTCAAACCTTGGTGACAATTTGGAAGTCGATGCTGTTGCTACTACACGAGCAAATAGAGATCATCCAGTTGACATGATACTTGGAGATCCTACTGCAGGTGTTCAAACAAGAAGAAGCATAGCAGCGAATACTGGTTTATTTGTGTCGATTGAGAAGACTGGGATTGTGAACGAATGCTTGTATAGTTGCTTTATTTCCCAAGAGGAGCCGAAGAACATTCATATGGCTCTTAAAGACAATTCATGGGTTGAAGCTATGCAAGAGGAATTGGCCCAGTTTGCGAAGTTGAAGGTTTGGGAGTTGGTTGATCTTCCTAAAGGTGAAAGAGAGATTGGCACTAAATGGGTATTTAGGTGCAAGAAGGATGAAAGAGGTATAGTCACGCGAAACAAGGCTCGATTGGTGGTCAAAGGTTTCAATCAGCAAGAAGGGATTGATTACAATGAGGTGTTTGCACCAGTGGCAAGGTTGGAGGCAATTCGTTTGTTTCTGGCTTTTGCTTCATTCAAGGGCTTCAAAGTTTACCAACTAGACGTGAAGAGTGCATTTCTTTACGGGAAAGTCCAAGAAGTGGTGTATGTCTCACAACCAGATGGGTTCGTTGATCCAGATTATCCAGATCGAGTGTACAAACTTGATAAGGCTTTGTATGGGTTACATCAAGCTCCCAGGGCGTGGTACGAGACACTGTCTACACATCTGATAAAAACTGGTTTTGAAAGAGGTCAGATTGACAGTACACTGTTCATCAAGAGGAAGAAGGAAGATTTTCTGCTGGTACAGGTGTACGTGGATGACATCATCTTTGGGTCATCTGATGAAAGCATGTGTAAAGAGTTCGAGCAGGTGATGAAGAGCAAGTTCGAAATGAGTGCTATGGGTGAGCTGTCTTACTTTCTGGGATTACAAGTTGAACAGAAGGCGGATGGGATGTTTATTCATCAAACAAAGTATGTGTATGACATTTTGAGTCGGTTCAAAATGAATGATTGCACTACTTCCAACACACCCATATGTGAAAATCACAATCTTCTCCCAGATCATGAAAGTACTGAAGATGTTGATCCTACTCAATACAGGGCAATGATTGGTTCTCTAATGTACTTGACTGCTTCAAGACCCGACATCATGTTTGCTGTATGCTTGTGTGCCAGATATCAGGCGAATCCTAAAGAGTCACACATGAAAGCAGTGAAGCGAATTATTCGTTACTTGAAGGGGAAACCTAAACTTGGGTTGTGGTATCCAGCTGATAGTGATTTGACGTTTGTTGCTTACACTGACTCAGACTTTGGAGGATGCAAATCGAACAGGAAGTCTACAACAGGTGGTTGTCAGTTCTTAGGAGGCAGGATCGTGTCTTGGCAATGCAAGAAGCAATCCTGTGTGTCTACCTCTACGTGTGAAGCTGAATATATTGCTGCTGGAAGCTGCTGCTCTCAGGTTCTCTGGATTCAACAGCAAATGCGCGATTACGGTTTGGATTTCACTCGTACTCCTATTATGATAGACAATAATGCCACTATTTCAATAACTAATAATATCGTGAACCACAGTCGCACAAAACATATTGACATACGTCATCATTTTATACGGGATTGTGCTGAAAAGAGACTAATTGAATTACATCGAGTCGACACAGAGGATAACCTGGCAGATCTTTATACTAAAGCATTTGACAGGGCTCGCTTTGAACACTTAGTCGAACTCAACGGGATGAGGAATCCTGAATAACTGGTTTTTCATAAGAATTTTTGTAAATAGTTTACTGCTTTTCTTAAAAAATCAAAAACACAAAAAAAAAATTGAAAAATCAAAAACATAAAAAATAGAAAATCAAAAATGAGTTATCACTGTGTGAAAAGAAGAAATGATAGTACATCAGTAAGTTAGACTGTCACACTGAACTTGAAATTGAATTGCTTAAGTGTGATAGCAGCTTCATCATACGATGTACCAGTAGGCAAAAAGCATGAAATAATCAACTTACCAATGTGATATAAACATAAATGAACTGAATATGAGTGGGGAACACATTAGTGGTGTATGGTTTAATGACCTTAATTCTTGCGTTGATAGATTGCCAAAATCTGAAGTTTTGGGTCTTTATACTGTTGTTTTATCTAGGGATATCTTGGCTGTATGTCTGTTAGAACTAAAATTGTACATGACCCCAGGAAAGATAATCACTTGGAATTAGCTCATTTCTATTTGAATGTCTGTATATTTCCCGATACACACAATTTTGATCTGATTCTGAAATCTTCTCTGAAAAAAGTCGTGTACCTCCTCTGCTGCATCCAGATATATGCTGACCTGGAGGTGCTAGGCAACGACAGCTTCTGCTGCATCCAGATACATGCTGACCTAGCTGTTCGTTGTCACGCTATAGATCTATTACACCCGAAAGAGGCCCTCTAGTGCCCAAAAGAAACCCAAGAAACCTATATCAAACTGAGAAAATCTCATTTGATCTGTATATTATACCATCTCTACTAAAGATCTATTCTGTTCTCTTCTCAACCTATTCCCAGTTAAGATTTCAGAATTCTGGATTGGACTTGTGAAATATGTGGTAGGGAAGATACTTGCATGATAGAGTGTGTTGTTTATATTTCCAGGATTTGATTAGTATTTATTTGGGTGTTCATTGTTAAGAAATCAAAACATGATAAAACAGATTATATGCAGAACTGGACACAGTCAGGATATCTTGAAGGATGATATCAGTATACTCACCTACTACGATGAATCTTTGTGCATACCTTGATCGTGGGGGTATATCCTGAAGTGGGACACGCTCGTATTTCAGAAAATAAAATTACCTTAATGTATCATACGGTGAAGGCACTAGAAATGTTCATGCATTTTGTTTAAGTGGACAAACATACTGGTAATCGTCTTGAACTGCTTTTCACGAAAAATTAAATAAAGAATTATATGATTGTGTGAAACAGTTTGCTTGTGCTGATATGATCTTCTTACCAGTGATTCTCACAAAAATAGAGTGTTTATTGCTTTTGTATTTACTTGCTTTCAGAAAAATATAAAAATCCAAAAATAGTGTCTTTTTCTGTTTAAAATTCTTAACGTACGGAAAACTGTTATTCTTGGAAGAATTGTTACCGATAGGGGGAGACGGTGTTAGTAAGTGAGTTCAAAATTTTAAAATCAGGCAGGTTCTTCAGTGTTGGACAAAAAGTTTTGCGTGTTGGTGATAAGTTGAAAAAGCTTAATCTGTGATACAGTTTAACTATCTCTTGAACAATAATAATTTATTTAACCTTGTTGAAAAATTCTTATGGTTTCTCGAGATGTTTGTTTTATAGTATACAGATTGAAGCCGTTTGTTGCTGAGAAGTTTGCTGTGAAGTGTGAAGATGAGAGTTTGATTGGATGCATGGTAGAACCTCCTTTCTATATTGTAGACAAGATTGAAGAGTTTGAAGATTGCTGTGCAAATGCTGAACTGGAGTTTACTCAAATGCTAACGTGTTGAAGATTTGGTGATTGGATGCATCAGCTTAGGGGGAGTCTGTTGCTGACAGAAGCTGTTGAAGCTGAAGCTATCCAAAGACCAAAGACAGTGCGAGACTACATAAAGATTGCAAGAAGACCGAAGACAAAGTTTTGACCGAAGACAAAGTTTTTATGAAGCTATTGTCAAGGGGGAGTTTGTTGGTGCATGTTTGTGACAACAGCTTAGATTTGGTCTTTGGATATCTTGTAATTAGTTAAACGATAAACAGTTAGCGGGTTTAGCTTTGTAATAGTTAGTTGTTATGTTTGGGCTTACTAAACCCAAGGAATTGGGTGATGGGGGGCGAATTGGGCCTGTCCAATTCGCAGCCCAGGAGTGTAAACCTAGCCCACTTGTAAACCTTGTATTATATAAACAAGGTTAGACATTAGGGTTAAGGTTAATCAGCCAAAACAGAGTTTGAGTGACCTTGAAATTCGTGAGAGTTAGCTTGGACGAATTTAGGGTTTGTGGTTAGGGTTTGATTGATTGTAATCAGTCTTGATAGATAATCAATAAAACCCGGTTTGATTGGAATTGCTGTTTCTGTGTTCTACACGTTTTCTGCTACAATCTGATCTAGAGGATTCCGCACTCTAGGTTAGATAGACGATTCTGTGACGATCCATAAGACTCAAGGGGACTTACAACAGATCCGGTCGAGTGACAAATACCCATTCTTGATAATTGGTTGATAGAAACATTGTAATCGCTCTTAATACTGTAAATTAATAACTAACGGGTCATTTTAGAAAACAGAATGATTCACTCAGTATTTCCCCGCTGACAAAACCTTTTTCAAACATGTTTCAGGTGATCTGTGTGATCCAGGAAAAGTGCAGTAAAGCACTACAAGCTCAGAGAAGTGGCTCAGTGTGAATAAATAAATAAAACATGTTTTGGCAAATAATGATTTCTGTGTGAAATCAACTGATTGTAAATTATGGGAATTTATCCCTAAAACTTTGTATAATATATTAAACGAGCAAATTTTTACGGTGAAAAGATCCTGTAATAAAAGACTTCCGCTGCCGCATAAATTAAATACCACGGGTATCACCGGGAACTGCCTCACGGCCCCCGACTCCGTCCAGGGTGGGTCGGGGAAGCCGTGACAGTGAAGGTGGTATCAGAGCTAATTACTAATAATTAATAACTATTGAGCCACTGATCGAGCCACTGATTTAAGCCTATTACGGAATTAAGTATTTGACAAAATACTTAATCCTGTTAGTTATCATTCTGTGATTATTTGTTTTATTAACTGATTATTTGATAGTTACAGTATGGGTAAACAAAAGCTGTCTGCTATCTACCACAAACTAGATGTTGCATCTTCTTCTAAAAACCCAGTAAATTTAGAAGAAGGAATCTTTGTCCGCAAGGCAAACTATGAAAATCCTCTTTCCCCAGAGAAAAGGGATTCGATACTTAAAAAGAGTCAGGAGAAAAAGAAACCCCGAACCAAGAGAGTTAGGTTTAACCCAGAAGTCCAAGAGTTGGGTAATAGTACACCTTGGGAAGATAAAATAGACAAGAAATGGGCAAATCTCTATATGCTAGCTACTGTAGCAGAAAATGCCAATTTCTAAATATCCGATAAGTTGGGTCTAGTAAGAGAAATGACAATCCAGTAAATAAATAAAGTCCTAGCGTGTTTATTTCTGTTGTCCTTTGTATAAATTGGTATGCAATAAAACTTCAGTGTTTGTTTGTTAAACTTTGTTCCAAAGTTTTAACATTGCATTCTTGTATTTTGCATATATACTATGCAGCATGAATGAGATGTCGGAAGCATTCCAGAATCTCAACTTATATCCAGTGCCTATCGAAGTCTCTCACGACTTTACTGGTTACATTGCTGACATAGAAGAACCTGTGGAATTCAAAGCTCCACCGTTGGAAAAAGCCAAACCTAAAAAGAAAAGAAGATACGTGGGGTGGAGGAAAGTACGCCGTAGGAAACCAACTACTAGGAGACTTCCTAAAATAGAAAATCCTGTGAGCATGAACAAGGGAAAAGAAATAGAAACTGGAGAAAGTTCGAAACCACCAGAAAAGGAAATAGGAATAGATCTTAAGCAAAAGGGAATAGAGATCGGAGAAAGCTCTAAACATTCTGAGGAAATCACGTTCCAGGACGAAATAGACCGCCTACTGGATAATTGTGATGTTCTAGAGCCTATCAATGATAATCTTTTCTCTTATCCTGTTACAGCCCAATTCCCACTAAACCTAGGACCAGCTATTCCAGACCCACTAGTCCACACTAGACCATTAGGCCAAATGGAGGAATGGTGGACTAATGACTGGCAATTCCAAAATATAGTTAATAGTCCCTATAGTTTTCTCCCACAGTTTGATCCAGAACCTATCCCTAATCCGCCAATGAGCTATGAAAATTTAGCTAAGTTACGTCAGTTCAGTGAAGAACTGATAGGCACCGGGAATAGGATCTGGGAAATGGGGGAGCAGATCTCTTGGAAGTACGACGAGAGGGAGCGTCGTTACTAAAACTGCCAGTGGACCAAAAGATAGGAAGGGCTGGAAAAAGTTTGTCTGTATTATAACTAATATAGTAAAACTGATTCTGTAAAATGGGCAATAAAACCTTGTAAGATATGGTGTGTACGGAGGCATATACAATATACAATATACAAAATGAAAGTCGAGAGATCGACAATTTTGGTTATGTTTGTATGTTGTAGTAATTTATATGTTCATCTGTGCTAAATTTATTTTAATAAGTTAGACACTAATAATTCCTACTAATTAGCAGATGGAAAACGCTAACAATGAAACAATTAATGAAGTAAATCAATCTGAGCAAGAACAGGAAGATCAATATATAACCCGACAAGATATTGAGCACTTTATCGCCCAAGGGATAGCCAATGCTATTCCAGAAATTGTAGCTGCTGTTCAGAAACCTGCCAAACCACAATTAATTCCTAGTAAACGTATTCCAGAAGATAACGACAGTAACAGCATAAATGGAGGCGGTAATCATGATGATCATGATCCGCAACAGGCCCCACTCCCTAAGAAAATGAAAGCTGCAACGCCTGGTTGCACTTACAAAGAATTTCTTGCTTGCCAACCCGCAGAATTTGCAGGTAATGAAGGGGCAACTGCAACACTGCGTTGGTTAGAGAAAACCGAGGCAGTAATTGCAATAAGCAAATGTGCCGAAGAGGATCAAGTGATGTATGCATCAAATCTGTTCAAAGAAGGAGCACTCGAATGGTGGAACACGGTCCTCCAGGCAAAAGGAAGAAGGGTAGCCTATGCAATGAATTGGGAAGAATTTAAGAGTCTGGTAGAAAGAAAATTCTGTCCCAAATACGAGAAGGAACAAATGGCAAACAAGTTCCTGAGTCATCGTATGTTAGGTGTAGATTGCCGGGGCTATACTTCGACATTCTTTGAATACGCAAGGGTAGTGCCAACACTGGCTTCGCCAGAACCGGTACTTATCTCTCGTTACATCTGGGGGTTAATTAGTGAAATCCGAAACATCGTTAAAGCCGCGAGACCTCGTACTATTGACGATGCGGTAGAATTAGCTAATACCCTAACGGATGAGTTGGTACGCACAAGAGAGGAAGATCGTAAGAAGGAAATAGCTCAGAAGATTACCCAAGGGTTTCGTATGGGTAATATCAAGAAAAGAGGAACAGGGCAATCCTCATCACCTCCTTTCTGCAAAACTTGCAAAAAGAAGCATTATGGACAATGCAACATAGTTTGCAGTTTTTGCAAGACCAAAGGACATCGGAAAGAAGACTGCAGGAAGAAAACAAGAATTTGCTATAATTGCAGAGAAAGAGGTTATTTCCAATTTGAATGTCCTAAATTAGCTAAACCTGTAGCCAACCAAACCAAACCAGCTGAAGGAGCAACCAAGAGAAATGCGCGGGCATTCCAGCTGACCACCCAAGAGGCCGAACTCATTCCGGATGTGATAGCTGGTACGTTCCTAGTACATGACGTATTTGCAAAAGTATTATTTGACTCTGGTGCAAACCAAAGTTTTATTAATACTTCATTTTGTCAAGCTCTTAAGTTACCATTAACCACTCTTAGGCAAATTTTCACAGTTGAAACCGCAGAAGGAAATTCTGTGAAAATAGATAACATCTGGCAAGAAGGAAAGATAGAATTATTAGGCCATAAGTTTTCTGCAAATCTGTTACCAATGAATTTAGCCGGATTCGATGTAGTATTAGGAATGGATTGGTTAATAACCAACCATGCACGAATCCTATGTGACAAAAATGCAGTAGAAATTCAAACCCCTTCAGGAGAGGTAATTTTAATTACTGGAGATAAACCTCGAAAGCCACTGAAATTTATATCAGTAATGAAATTGGCTAGTTATTCGAGGAAACAGGAAATGGTGTATATGATTTCAGTAATCATTAACACTAAAGATAAGGAACTTCAGGACATCCCCGTAGTCTCAGAATACCCAGACGTTTTTCCAGAAGAATTACCTGGATTACCACCTGATAGAGAAGTAGAATTTAGAATTCATTTAATTCCAGGTACTGCACCAATAGTTAAAGCACCATATAGATTAGCACCTACCGAAATGCTAGAATTGAAAAAGCAATTAGATGAATTATTAAGCAAAGGATTCATACAACCGAGTTCATCCCCTTGGAGTGCACCGGTACTGTTTGTGAAAAAGAAAGATGGATCGATGAGAATGTGTATCGATTATAAAGAATTGAATAAGGTTACGATTAAGAATCGATACCCACTACCTAGGATTGATGATCTTTTTGATCAATTGCAAGGAGCTAGGTATTTCTCTAAGATAGATTTAAGATCTGGATATCATCAGTTGAAAGTACAAGAAGAAGACATACCTAAAACTGCCTTCAGAACTAGGTATGGTCATTATGAGTTTACAGTCATGCCCTTTGGATTAACAAATGCCCCAGCAGCATTCATGGACATGATGAATCGAATCTGTAAACCATATTTGGATAAATTTGTAATCGTTTTCATCGACGATATACTTATTTATTCCAAAAGCCAAACAGAACATTGTGAACACTTACACGTTCTCTTAACTTTGTTAAGAAAAGAAAGGCTTTATGCCAAATTCTCGAAATGTGAATTTTGGCTGCAAGAAGTACAATTCTTAGGTCATGTGGTAAATCATGAAGGTATCCATGTAGATCCTGCTAAGATAGAAGCAATTACAAAGTGGAAAGTCCCACAAACAGCTATGGAGATAAGAAGTTTTCTAGGCTTAGCTGGATACTATAGACGATTTATCAAAGATTTTTCTAAGATAGCCATACCATTAACTAAGTTAACCTGTAAAGCTGCTAAGTTTGAATGGGGACCTAGACAAGAAGAAGCCTTTAAGATTTTAAAGCATAGATTGACGAATGCACCAATCTTAGCTTTACCCGAAGGAACAGAAGACTTTGAAGTATATTGTGATGCTTCAAAATTAGGCTATGGATGTGTGTTAATGCAACGCAAGAAGGTAATTGCATATGCTTCTAGACAATTGAAAAAGCACGAAGAAAATTATACGACTCATGATCTAGAATTAGGAGCCATAATTTTTGCCCTTAAGATATGGAGACATTATCTGTATGGAAGTAAGTTTACTGTTTATACAGATCATAAAAGTTTAAGATATATATTTGGGCAAAAAGAGTTAAACATGAGGCAAAGAAGATGGATGGAGATGCTGAGCGACTACGACTGTGATATTCAATATCACGAAGGAAAGGCAAATGTAGTTGCAGATGCCTTAAGTCGTAAGTACCATGAGAAACAGAAACGAGTTCGTGCTCTGAGGTTAAATCTACAAGTAGATTTAATAGCACAAATAAAAGAAGTTCAGAAAACAGCAATCCAAGATGATGCTGAAGGAATGAAAGGTTACCTAAAAGAACTAGAACAAGGAAATGATGGTATTTGGAAATTCCATAAGAAACGAATTTGGGTACCTAAGCAAGGAGAATTAAGAAATAAGATTTTAGAAGAAGCTCATAAATCTAGGTATACCATGCACCCAGGAAATAATAAAATGTACCAAGATTTAAGGAATAATTTCTGGTGGATAGGAATGAAAAAGGATATAGCCGAATACGTATCCAAGTGCTTAACTTGTTCACAAGTTAAAGCTGAACACCAGAAACCTTCAGGACTACTACAATAGTTAGAAATGCCTGTATGGAAATGGGAACTCATAACAATGGATTTTGTTACAAAGTTACCCAAAACCAAAAGAGGTAATGATGCGATTTGGGTAATCATAGACCGATTAACCAAGTCAGCTCATTTCCTACCAATGAAAGAAACCTTTAGCATGGAAAGGTTAGCACAACTGTACGTGGACGAAGTAGTATCCCTACATGGAGTCCCGCTCTCCATTGTATCTGATAGAGATAGTCGTTTTACATCTCATTTCTGGACAAGTTTTCAGAAAGCAATGGGAACTCGACTAAATCTAAGTACTGCTTATCATCCACAAACAGACGGACAAAGTGAAAGGACAATACAAACTCTAGAAGACATGCTCCGAGCATGTGTGATTGACTTTGGTGGTAATTGGGATAGCCATTTGCCATTAATTGAATTCTCCTATAACAATAGTTATCATTCAAGCATCGAAGCTGCACCATTCGAAGCACTGTACGGACGTAAGTGCAGAACTCCAGTGTGTTGGGCAGAAATCGGAGAAAGTCAATTATCAGGTCCTGAGATTGTACAAGAAACTACTGACAAGATAACTCAGATCAAGGAAAGATTGAAAACAGCTCGAGATCGTCAGAAGAGCTATGCAGACAATCGTCGCAAGCCTTTAGAATTTCAAGTCGGAGATAAAGTACTTTTAAAAGTTTCTCCTTGGAAAGGAGTAGTACGATTCGGTAAGAAAGGAAAGCTGAGTCCCAGATACGTAGGACCATTTCCAATAAGCCAACGAATAGGACCAGTTGCATATCGTTTACAACTACCAGAAGAATTATCTGGAGTACATGATGTATTTCATGTATCTAATCTCAAGAAATGTTTATCAGATGAGTCCCTGGTAGTACCTCTTCAAGATGTAGAGGTGAACGAAAAGTTAAAGTTTATAGAGAAACCACTACATATCGAAGATAGAAAAGTCAAATTTCTCAAGCACAAACGACTGGTGTTGGTCAAAGTCAAATGGAATTCAAGGAGAGGACCAGAATATACTTGGGAGCTAGAATCAGAAATGAAGCGCAAATATCCTCATTTATTCCAATAAATCTCGAGGACGAGATTTTTCTTAAGGTGGGGAGGATGTAACAACTGTCACTAAAATCCATAATTAGGATGGTAATTAGCTATTAAGGGAACCCTAATTGAGAAACCCAAGTAATTCCGCATAAACCCTAAAATTTTCGTAACAATCGGAATCAGGATCAGGGCCCCTAAAACTCAGGGGGGTTAAACCCTAGTGGATGTTTATCCTCTAAATTTGCTGTAGAAACGAAATTTGTTCGTTTAACTTACTCAGCAAGGCTAGCTAGGACACGAAACAACCTAGGCTAGAAATTAGACCCGTCGTGCCACGCGACGGGTTCACATGTCTTCTTCGCGTGGCGCGAGGGAGGACATTTTTCAGATATAAATAGGGGACGTTGGCACTTGAATTTTGGTGTTCATTCGACGTCCAAATTCTCTGTAACCATCGAGTTATAGACGAAACAGTTCACAACACACACGATTATCGAAACGCTGCCGCAATCAGGATAATAACTCGATCGCTATTACGATTCAACGTCCGATTGATTATAACTATCCAACGATAGTCCAGGTGCTGCTCAATTAAGCTTGTACTTTGATTATTCGTCGTGATTTCGACTTGAATATTAGAGTGTTGTTCGAATTCGGACTATGCTCTGTTATTCGTTGTGAATCCGATTGAATTACCGAGTATTGCACTGATTAATCGTTGTGAAGGTTTAATCTCGTGAATTGACGTAATTGCTGTATTAGTTACTAACCTGCCTGTGTGTGCATTGTGTTAAATTAGGTTTAATCAAGGCTAATCAGTAGGCTTATATCTATTGCTCGTTAATCTGCAAAGTGAGTCATTCTTCTTTTTAACTGTTTTCTCACAGTTTGTGAATAAGTATTACAAAACTCCAAGTTATTTTCAAAGGTTATAATTACAGGGATTAAGTCTTTGTAATCACCAAATTACAGCTGGTATGTGGGGTATTGTGCACATTACTATTTTTTTCACTCTAGGTGAGTGAGTATCACTCTAGGTGAGTGAGCCGTCACTATTTGGGGCGACGGGACCCAATAGTGGTATGACCACAGTCACAGATCCGGTCGAGTGACAAATACCCATTCTTGATAATTGGTTGATAGAAACATTGTAATCGCTCTTAATACTGTAAATTAATAACTAACGGGTCGTTTTAGAAAACAGAATGATTCACTCAGTATTTCCCCGCTGACAAAACCTTTTTCAAACATGTTTCAGGTGATCTGTGTGATCCAGGAAAAGTGCAGTAAAGCACTACAAGCTCAGAGAAGTGGCTCAGTGTGAATAAATAAATAAAACATGTTTTGGCAAATAATGATTTCTGTGTGAAATCAAATGATTGTAAATTATGGGAATTTATCCCTAAAACTTTGTATAATATATTAAAGGAGCAAATTTTTACGGTGAAAAGATCCTGTAATAAAAGACTTCCGCTGCCGTATAAATTAAATACCACGGGTATCACCGGGAACTGCCTCACGGCCCCCGACTCCGTCCAGGGTGGGTCGGGGAAGCCGTGACAGTGAAGGTGGTATCAGAGCTAATTACTAATAATTAATAACTATTGAGCCACTGATCGAGCCACTGATTTAAGCCTATTACGGAATTAAGTATTTGACAAAATACTTAATCCTATTAGTTATCATTCTGTGATTATTTGTTTTATTAACTGATTATTTGATAGTTACAGTATGGGTAAACAAAAGTTGTCTGCTATCTACCACAAACTAGATGTTGCATCTTCTTCTAAAAACCCAGTAAATTTAGAAGAAGGAATCTTTGTCCGCAAGGAAAACTATGAAAATCCTCTTTCCCCAGAGAAAAGGGATGCGATACTTAAAAAGAGTCAGGAGAAAAAGAAACCCCGAACCAAGAGAGTTAGGTTTAACCCAGAAGTCCAAGAGTTGGGTAATAGTACACCTTGGGAAGATAAAATAGACAAGAAATGGGCAAATCTCTATATGCTAGCTACTGTAGCAGAAAATGCCAATTTCTAAATATCCGATAAGTTGGGTCTAGTAAGAGAATCACAATCCAGTAAATAAATAAAGTCCTAGCGTGTTTATTTCTGTTGTCCTTTGTATAAATTGGTATGCAATAAAACTTCAGTGTTTGTTTGTTAAACTTTGTTCCAAAGTTTTAACATTGCATTCTTGTATTTTGCATATATACTATGCAGCATGAATGAGATGTCGGAAGCATTCCAGAATCTTAACTTATATCCAGTGCCTATCGAAGTCTCTCACGACTTTACTGGTTACATTGCTGACATAGAAGAACCTGTGGAATTCAAAGCTCCACCGTTGGAAAAAGCCAAAGCTAAAAAGAAAAGAAGATACGGGGTGGAGGAAAGTACGCCGTAGGAAACCAACTACTAGGAGACTTCCTAAAATAGAAAATCCTGTGAGCATGAACAAGGGAAAAGAAATAGAAACTGGAGAAAGTTCGAAACCACCAGAAAAGGAAATAGGAATAGATCTTAAGCAAAAGGGAATAGAGATCGGAGAAAGCTCTAAACATTCTGAGGAAATCACATTCCAGGACGAAATAGACCGCCTACTGGATAATTGTGATGTTCTAGAGCCTTATCTTCTGGGTCGAGTTGTTTGAAATATTGTTCATAGATTATATCCATTGAACTTCCTGGACCTATGAACATATAATCAGTTCGGTTATGGCCGAAGATACCGGTGTTAATTACTGGACATTCTTCCTGGGGACCTCCGGGGACAACAGGGAAAACTACTTGTTGCTCTCGTCAATGCTGATTATGGCTTTGTTTGTTCGACCTTCGTGAGAGACCTCCTTGTACCATATTTATCTGCCTTGGTTTGACTCCCTGGTGATTGGTATCTTTTGAATTTTGTACCATGTCTCCTAGGCTACTGAATTGGATGTCCCACTAACAAGCTGACTGTGGGTCCAACGTTTGTGACATCTATATCTTTTCAACCATCAAACAAATACCAAACCAATGAAATATTGTATTTTGTAAAAAAAATATGTGTATCATTTGCACATATCAACTCCTGTTCGATTTCGGGCTCTAAATCGCTTTCTGGAAGGTTATACGCGCACTGATGCGTAAATATAACCAGTTTAATGCAACAAACACTCTGGAATAGTGACATAGGCTTAACATACCCTAAATATCCTTTACATATGTAGGTACAGGATCGGATCGTAAACGATCACTAGATCTGCGGTGGATTCGATTTAACGTGCGGAATCCGTTAAATCGAACCGTAATCGTGCGCGAAGACGTAATTAAACAACGTTTATTACGAAACGACGACAACCGGACAGAGTTTCGACTCGATCTACATACTACACACTCGAAATCTGATCAACGTGACGTAAACGGAGTGTTCTTGATGTTGTTGTTTGATGAGATCTTGAAGAACAGTAGGTTTGAAGATGAACGAATGGACTGTGTTCTCTGATTGCTTGTCTTCTGATCTCTAATCTTCTAGATTCGCTTATATGACCACCTCCTTTATATAATTTGGTCAATGCTTGTATTTCAAGCGAACCATCTTTATGCATTTCAAGCGAACCATCTTTATGCATTTCAAGCGAACCATCTTTAATGTCTCCATGCATTACGTACATAATCGAAATCCTGTGCATGCCTTTTCTTTTTTTAATGATGTCATGATGTCATCAATAAGAATGATGGCATCATTCTTGTTTAGATCTGCTCCTTTCGTATCGTGTCATACCGTATACTGACCTAACATTACCTAATGACACCTAGCGAAACCTAGCGAAACCTCTGTCCGGTATTTTACAGACTCAAGACACTAGACTTTACATGTACATTTAGATTTCTATCTATGGCCACACAAATAGTGCACTAACAATCTCCCCCTTGGACATAGCTAGAAATCTGTGATGTTTAGTCTTGAACTGCCTTGGATAACATCTTCAAGTGAAACCGCAGTCTCCCCCTTGAATGATGCCCCGAAATTCTAAGATTTGACGTTTAATCTTGCTCCCCCTTTCATTTAGCTTCCTGCACATTCTCTACCAAGAAATTAAAATCGAAATCTTTACGTTTTGGGTAGAAATTAGTTGAAACATTCTCAAATTTTATCTTCACTTTACATTACAAACACACTCTCCCATCCCTGTTGTTCATCATGTTTAGCACTTGGGATTTTGAATATCAGCTCTCCAACATCAGTTGTCGAAAATATTTTTGAATTTTTCAATATAAGAAACATAAATGCAAAGACAGAAATTAAATGCAGAAATGAAATATGTACAAACATATTTTTGTGAGTTTGTGTAAGAGGATCATATCAGTTTTTGAGACACATCACTAGCACCGTTAAGCTTTTAATCGTTTTAAGTTCTAAACGATTCACGTTGATTGACGATATTGTTGTCCACTTAAGCTCAATCTAAAAACTTTCGAAATGCTTACCGATACGTTAAGGTATATTAATTATGCACTAAGTTCTTATGGACCCCACGATCTCAGCATATCCCCTCATCATGCAATACACTAACTCGAGTAATGCCTTTAAATTTTCATCAACTGTGATATGTGCGAAAATAAAGCAGAATGTTTAAACATTAACAATCAGGTCGATACTTCCGTATACGCAGAGAAAGTCCAATGTTTAAACAAAATAAGAAAATAAAACAAGTTGAAGTTGTTTAGGCTTTAACCACCAGGTCGATACTTCCGTATACGCAGAGGAGGTCCAAAGCTTAAACGAAACACCAAAGAAAATAAAGCAGAAAGTTAAGCAACAACATCCAGGTCGATACTCACGTATACGCAGAGGATATCCGATGCTTAAACAAAATAAAGAAATCAAACAAGTTTAAATCTTTGCAAAATGAAATACACAATCACAATGATTTTTCAGCAAAGTCGTGAAAGTTCACAAACTTAACCAGTTTTATGCTTTTTGGCATTCAGGGATTACTGAGTAGGCACACAGTCAAGAAGGACAAAACTAAGTACTATGCTTTCAACCATGTTTCCCACTAGAACTAGGCTTCTTCATTTATGTTTGTATCGTTATCGCAAATCTACTAGTTTAGCTGAGCCTATCGTCACATCTTTAGTGAGATCGTTTATCACATTTTACATTACATATCTTTAGCATGCTGTGATAGTCCACTGATTTACTATCATTTCCTCTTTTTCACAACAAAACTCGTTTTTGACTTTTTCAAAGTTTTTGACATTTTCAAATTTTCTAATTTTTTTAAAATTTTTCTCCCCCTAAAATCAAAATATGTTTCAATTTTGATTTTCTAGGAAAATTTGAAACAAACTGTACACACTTGACAACCTGATGAGAATCACTTCAATTCTCCATCTACTTGGCGTAAACAATCAGAACTCCCCCTCACAACAAACTATTTTCCCATTATGATTTCAAAACACTTAAGTTTGTTTTAATCAAAATGGTTTTTCCGGAAAATTAGTTTTGTGTGTTGTTTCATAAACATGGGGTTTCATCACATTGTTTTACAAATTATCATTTATAGGAAAGATGAATCAAGTACAACTTAATGTCCCTGATTTATCCTTCGAAAGACGAAAAATCACCAGAGTGAAATTTCTCAAGAAATGTGCCGATTCATGTTCCACGCTTACCAACCTGGGAACTCCGGCAAGTCAGGTTTTTCTATTTGAAAAGTTTCACCCAAGCCTGACTGGCCTTGGGTGATTTTGAATTCTTGTTCAACAATGGTGGAAAGTTTGTATCATCCATTGTTAAACCTGAATTCTCAGATTTTACCTCAATAACTGGCTCTTCTGGTTTTGACGAACCAGAATCATTGCCTGAATGTGGCTTGTCTGACTTTATTGAGTCAGATTCATCGCCGACATGTGGCTCCTTTGTTTCCGAAGAAACAGATTCATTGCCACAAACTGTTACCTTCTTCTTTATCTCCTCTTTTGTCCTCAGATTTGCATCTGATGAATTCATCTTGCTTGGCTTTGCAGACGATGGAGTTGATTCATCAGCACTCTTATTCGATCTGTCGGGTGAACCCGAGGACAAAATCTTCTCCAGATATTCTCTGGCCTTCTTCCTCTTCTTTCGCAGTTTGTCTTTTTGCCCCTGAGAAAGCTTCACTTTCGTTTCTTGAACTTTAGGTTGTTGAACCTTCTGTTCTTTGACTTTCAGTTCCTTGGGCTTGACAGTGACTGGTTTCTTCGCCAACTTCTGAGAATTAACCCTCAATCTTTCACTTGATTTCCTTGGGTAATCTCTGGCAATGTGACCTCTGATTTGACAATTATAGCATCTTCTCGTCTCATAACTCCAACTCTGGCAGTTAACAGCAATGTGTCCTTGATAGCCGCATCGGTAACACACTCTGTTATCGTACCAATCACCATTTTCACACCAAACGCTCAGATCATAGCATTGTTTGGCTTGGTGATACTCTTTGCTCCTCTTGATTACTGGATTTGACTTTTGAGCACTGTGGTCCAACCTGCACCACTTATTGCCAACAATTTTTGAGTTTTGATTTTTCAATTTTTGTGATTTTTGATTGCGATTGGATGATTGATTTGATGAGCTTTTATTTTCATTTTTAAAATTCTTCAAATTTTTAACTTTTTGTTTCTGTTCTACAATCTTCTTAACAGATTTTTGCTTTAAGCATTCACCTATTTTAGTAGATTGCAAAATAGTATTTTGAAATTTTTCTTTTAATTTCAAAAACAATTTTTGTTTTTCAATTTTTTCATTTTCATCATCAAATTTCTCATCGCAATCTTCAACTTTGACATTGTCAAAGTTTGTGACATCGTCACTTATTGAAATTGAATTGATCGGTTTTGGACATGGAATATTCACATACGTTGAAGAAATCACAAAACCTTTCAATTTATTTTCAAGCTCGTTGATTTTCTTTCGAGCTTGCTCACTTTCCTTTTCAAGTTGAATAATCTTTTGAAGATGAGAATTTATCATTTTTTGCTTTTCGATGTTATTTTTACTAAATACATCTCTCTCATCTTCAAGAATTTTTATTTGATTTTGAAAATCTTTTTCCATTTTTACTTTTTCAATTTCTGAATTTTTTATTTGATTTTTCAAAACATTTTCTGAATTTTTAAGATTTTCATTTTCTAATGTCAAACTCTCTAAATCCCTCAAGAGTTTGGCATTTTCAAATTTCAGATTTTCACAGTTTGAACACTTCTCGATCGTTTTTACAGATTCAGCTTTCTTCTCCACCTTGATAGCTGAAATTTCTTTAACCTGCTCCTCTTCCTCTCGAACATTTTCCTCAGATTTGAATTCTACTTTATCAGTTGCTGCTTTATTCTTTCGGAGTTCAAGTTCTAGTTCTTCAATCTTCTCGATAAACAAGCCCAAAGTCACATCTAAATATATCTTCTTCAAATCTGACAAATACGTTTTCCACATATCACCCGGTAAAGCATTTCCCAATTTGTTAACCCATTCCTCATTGGTCTTGGTTATCTTCAATCTCTCCATCTCCCAATACAACTCGACATACCTTTTGATCAACTCTTTATTTGATTCTCCCTTGATACGTGTAAAATTTTCAAACTTGTTCAGTGTAAAATAAAATTCAGAATCCATTTTTGATAATGAAAAATTCATGAAACCAATTTTCGAATGATACAAAAATTCACACACGTTCAATATCCTTTTCAAAACAAATAAACCAGATGAAGATCCGATTGAGTGATGAAAATCCGGGGTCAACAGATTGAGCGTGGATTAGCTCGAGTGAATGTGCGAACTGATGATGATTTTCAACCGACTTTGGTCAAAATTTGTTTTTATCTCAAAGTTCACAAAATTTCAATTTTCACGAAGCCCACTAATCAAACAATCCAAAAATACAGCCCACTTAATCAAATAAACTCAGCCCAATGGTATTTAATCCAGTCCCAATGGCCCAAAAACAAATGTTGTGTTATAGCCCAACTTTATAATACTAGGCCCAACACTTCTAAAACTCTTGGCCCAAATCTTACTAAAAAAAATTTGTATCCCAAATGGCCCAAATCGTTTTGATGACAACCCAAAATTCAAAAGGTTAGCCCAATATCGATCTAGTATAATCTTTCTAAACTTTTGGACTTTTATACATTTTGAAAAATATCATTTTCAATTCATCATAAAACATTTTAGTAAACAATGCAAAACCCTACAATGATGTCATTCTCAATTATGTAATTTTGACCTTTCCTTCTTTTTTTTTTTTTAAATTCGTTCACAACCCAATGCGAAACCCTAACAGTCAACCTTTGGCAACACCCGAACCCTAAAAGAAGTTTTAGCTACACAACAAACTGTCGCTAATATCCTGAATAATCTTGTTTCTTCTTCAACCGGTAATGACAAGAACAAGGCAAAATCAATCAATTTTGAAACTGAATCAGATCCAGATTCCAGAATAACCTGCAATTCGCTAATTTTTTTCAGTTCAAGCACTACTCACAACCTGCAACTTCTTTTACACAAACAACAATTCAAAACTTATCACTCTTCTTCTTCGTTGAATTTTAATACCCGAAACCTGCAACTTGGTTATATCAATATCAACTCTCAGCGATTTCAACAACAACAACTAACTAAATCTCTGCTTTGATAAAGATTAGATCGAAATTAAACAAGTCAGTCCAAAATTCAACCGAAAACCATTCAATTTCGTCGAAACTGATCGAAAAGAACAAGTTTTAAATCGAAATGATTCAGATCTAAAGCAAACTGAAATTGATCCGAAATTCGATCAGAAACAGTCCGAAATCCTCAATCGACACACCAAAAGACACCGAACTTCATCGAAATAATCTGAATTTCACTGAAACTAATTGAAACAGTTTGTGTTTCACTAAAAACCAACTGATTCTGTCGAAACTCAATTGAAATTCAATAACAATTCAGATTTGTTTTAGAAACAAACTCGAATTCAGATTTATATTCTGTCTGTTATTAATAACAACAAAATTTAACTTTTCACCTGTTAATCAGATTTAGTGTATAACAATTTCAATCATTACTCATAGAATACTGAGATGTGAACCATTTTTAGTTGTAAATCAGTTTGTAATCAATCAGAATGCTCAAAAACTTTAATCAATACATCAGTTCAAAACTTATCAAGTTTTTTACCAAAGATCACTGAATCAAACAGAAGATCGTTCAAAACAGTTCGAAACTCTCAAAACTTTTATTTAAAATCACTAATTCAGTCCGAAAAACAACTGAAACTTGATCGAAAACAACCGAAATCAGTTCGAAAATGATCAAAATCTGAATCAACGTCACCGAAATTCGTCCGATTTCGATCACTTGTGAATTACAGCTTACTGCAGATTGTTATTTCGAACAATCAACAACAACAAATTCAGATCTATTTTTCAAAACTTCGAATCAAACAATCTGAACTTTTATTCAAATATGATGTTATCTATGATTAGTCGATTATCAGTTGTGAACGTCAACTGATTTAAATTGTTTCAGATCCAATTTCTAATCATGAAATCTGTTTGTAAACAATATAAACTGCCTAAAAAAACACCGTAAACACCGAACACAGTTTCAAATTATCATATTTTGATCCGTAAATCACCAAATTCAACCAAAATCCGTTCGAAACTCGTCCGATCTTTTACACGATTACGCGCAGAGCATCCGTAGCTCTGATACCACTTGTAGGTACAGGATCGGATCGTAAACGATCACTAGATCTGCGGTGGATTCGATTTAACGTGCGGAATCCGTTAAATCGAACCGTAATCGTGCGCGAATACGTAATTAAACAACGTTTATTACGAAACGACGACAACCGGACAGAGTTTCGACTCGATCTACATACTACACACTCGAAATCTGATCAACGTGACGTAAACAGAGTGTTCTTGATGTTGTTGTTTGATGAGATCTTGAAGAACAGTAGGTTTGAAGATGAATGAATGGACTGTGTTCTCTGATTGCTTGTCTTCTGATCTCTAATCTTCTAGATTCGCTTATATGACCACCTCTTTTATATAATTTGGTCAATGCTTGTATTTCAAGCGAACCATCTTTATGCATTTCAAGCGAACCATCTTTATGCATTTCAAGCGAACCATCTTTAATGTCTCCATGCATTACGTACATAATCGAAATCCTGTGCATGCCTTTTCTTTTTTTAATGATGTCATGATGTCATCAATAAGAATGATGACATCATTCTTGTTCAGATCTGCTCCTTTCGTATCGTGTCATACCGTATACTGACCTAACATTACCTAACGACACCTAGCGAAACCTAGCGAAACCTCTGTCCGGTATTTTACAGACTCAAGACACTAGACTTTACATGTACATTTAGATTTCTATCTATGGCCACACAAATAGTGCACTAACAACATAACTTAGAAATAAGTTTTGGAAGGTTTGGTGTGCAGAAATCAAGTTTATTCGCTTACAGGGACTAAATATGACAAACTGCGAAAGTATGCCAATTTGAACTGTAACGAACATTCCGGAACTTGACCATAAGTTAAACATACCCTAAATATCCTTTACATAGCTTAGAAATAGGCTTTGAGGTGTTCGGTGTGCTAAAATAAACTTTTTGGTCATTTAAGGACTAAAAACGTCAAAAAGTGCATAAGTTTGCATTTTCGCGCATAACTTACGTTCTGAATGCATCCGGACATCCAAAAATTTATGCAAGCATTAAAATATTTTATTTTAGTGTTAGGCATGAGAAAAATCCATTCGTCGCGTAATTTGGATCGTCTTTCGCGCTTATGCGCATTCCGTCGTAATTAAGCGAACATCGCGATCGTACGACCAAACGAACCGACATCTGGAATATTTTTGAGCATGTTTCAAGTCCCCTACACTTTAACCTCATTTAGAGCCTTGAAATGAGGTTAACAGGGCTTAAACATGCCAAAAATGGGCCAAAATACATGTTTTTGAAGTGCAGGGACTGAAACTGTCATTTCTGAATAGTCAGCCAAGCGGACCACGTCAGCCCATATGTATATCTTACGCGGGCCGCATGAAAGGCCCAGTAACAGAAAACCAGTTTCTGAAACAGCAGCTGGTATTCTTTGAATTTGGACATGCTTTTGATCAATCTAGGGGCAAATTTTGATGGTTTTTAGCTACCCCTTGTATTGCAAAACCATTTGCCCAAGTGGAGGGCCAAGATTAAAGCTCGATTATCGAGAAACGATCCTAACGGTTCTACCCTTTCTATAAATACCCAACCCAACTTCACTCATTTCCCACATTTAATCTGATTCAAAGCTTTCTAAGTGGAAGTATATACTTCCTACCTGAAAGCGAATCGGGTTAAATCTTGCGGGGACCTTCTGTAAGTATTCTTTCGCGTTTTTGATTCGTTTTAGCGTTAAAGTCAAACTGTGTTTGACTTTCTGCATTGACCAGTTTATGGTCAACGCGAAGTTCGTTTGAACTTCATAACGTGAGCGTAATCACGATGGTTATAGTCCCTAGTGACTATACCTACTGATTACCACGTTATCTAGGCTCAGTGACGAGTCGTAGTTTCGGCCAAAATACGTTTTCTTGCTTATTTTGTAACCAAACTACTCTAGGGTATTAAAACCGTTTGTTTTAATACCAAACCTGTTTTCTAACCTTACTAAACATGTTCTAGCATGTTTAGCTCGTCACTTTTAGAATTGTGCTTGTCTAGGGTCATAAAGGTAAGCGATCTAAACAATCGCTTATGCTTACAAACCCGACCCATTTGGTCGATCTTTAGGATCCGACCAAACATATTAGGTGACCATAGTTGTATAGGGAATAACCTTCCGAGGTTATACCTTATGGTCCCGTCGTTTAAGTAGTTGTATGATAGGTAGTTTATATGCCTTAGGTAAATTACCAAAATACCCTTTTTACGCATAAATTCATTTTAAGCATATGTAACTTAATTTTTGACATCTAAACTGATTTAGCAACAATATTAGACATGTTAAGGCATATAATACTTGCCATAGGACTAGTTAAGCGGTCCGAACGCGTTATACGCAAACGGCACGTTAAAGTAGCATAAGCTACCTAAACGGGTCGTAATGGGTCGAAAGCATTTAGGTTAGGTTTCATTTCAGTATGTGGGCTTTGTTTAACCATATCATATGAGTTCCAATACTCATTTGGTTTACGAAACCTCATACTATCCAATCCCCCGATTTAGGTCCGGTTATTTATTTAGTTATCTATATAGGGTGCCGTTTGATTTCGTGATCCCTCTAGCTTTGCTTGGTTGTTGTTCAAGACTTCTAAGCACCCTCAAGTGAGTACATAGACCCCTCTTTTACTGTTTTTCAAACATTTTGGGGTGAAACACATGTGCCTACTTGTTACTTTCATGCTTTCATGTCATATACTTGCTATTTTCATTAGTACACTATTAGTACATGGTTTCATTATGTTTTGCTATGTATGTTTACTTAACATGCTAGCACATTGTTTTACATTACATTTCTTTTGCTATGTATGTTTACTTAACATGCTAGCACATTGTTTTACATGACTTTTCTACTTTGTATGTTAACTTAGCATACTTAGTACATTTAATTTACATTACCTTTTCATGCTATGTATGTTCATTTAGTCCATACTTAGTACATTCACATCACATCACATGCTTACATTCGGTATAACATTTGGTTTGTAAAAACGGGACTTATATACATTCATTAACATTAGCTACGCCACTCGGTAGTAAGTAATGGTACCATAGGACTTGACAAATCTCGTTCCTGACATCCTGGGTTGGTTTGGATGAAAGGAATGACTGAATCTGAAAACATTTCACATTGATAACCTTTACTTAAGGTTATCCGTCTGTCTCAAGGCTTGAATGTATGCGTTTAACATACCGCATAAGTGTTTGTATCAGTATAGCATGCATTTCCACAAAACATAACTTTGATTTAAACCAAGTTTTACTTCAAAACTTTGTTTTGTGTATTTTCACCTATAGCTTAGTGATACATATTTCACTTGCCATACATGACATTTTGTTTACACATTACATGATTGACATTTGACATAGACATTTTTGACATGGTTTTCACAATGACATTTGACAATTGGTTTAGACATGGGCAATTTACATTGGTGGTTTGTTTGGGTAAGTGATTTAAGTAACGAGATGTGTGTAATATGATACAAGCATGGTGGATACGCCGCTGGTACATCCTATATATAAGTGCTTGTATCATATTACATATCGTAGCGTTATATAAATCATTCAATTTGGACTTACACATTTTATACAAATGACATATTTTTCACAAGACATTGTTTTACAAAACTGTTTGTTATATACAAACTCATTTTACTTGGTTATTCATTTTACCTTACATTTCTCTTTTACATATCATCTACTTTATTATCGTTTTACAAATGATTTATAAAACAAAACATTTTACAAGGATCATGACTGGTTTTTGTTAAAAACAACCTTTTTCTAAACTTATAAGTCATGAATCCTAAATCAATAAAACCTATGTACTCGCCGGCATTTTTATGCTGACGTACCTATTTTCACATGTGTTTTAGGAGACGATGCATAGGATTGATCGAGATACATATAGGCGGACTTGGGCCTTAGTGACAATAAAAGATGCAAGACTAGTTAATTATGTTATACTTCTTTGTTTGTTTAGACATTGTAACTCTTTTAATCAATAAAATAAAATTTCAATTTTTCCATGTGTTATGAAACAATGATTCTGTTACAACACTCCCCGACGATTCCGCCACGTTTTGTTGTTTTACGTGGTCGGGGTGTGACAACGTTGTAGTGCCAAATTTTTCCTTGCTTACTTCTTGAGTATCAGATCTATTGTTTAATAACTCAGATTTGATGTTTTGTGCAAAAAATTGGTTCATCGCGTTCTGGAACCTGGTGAACCAGTACTCCGGAGTTTCCTCCGGGAGTATATCTGGACGATTATGAACTCCCGTTTGTTCTACGGAGCCCTTATCCTTCAGGTAACTTATGTTACTGTTAATGTTGCCCATGATTCCGTCGATTTGGATACCTTGGGATTCAGTACTCTTTATATCAGATCGAGGACTTGATGGACTAATTGTTGAGTTCTCTGCCATACAAAGCAGAGAATGAAGAGAAAACGAATTGAAACGAGAAGAGATGAATAAAACAGAGAAATCGATGGGCGCCAATGAAGAAACACTGGTTCAGTTGGCCGGAATCAACTGAACCAGGGGGTTTGAATCTGCATAAAAGGGATAAAATCTTCTCGTCTGATTCGTGGGTGAAAGGTCTTCCTCTTCTAACAATCACTGCAAAACAACAGCCGTTAGACTCGCCACAGGGAGAATGGAGGTTCTCTCCGTGACCACCCTCCGGCGTGAGAATAAGTACAGGTTTTGGTGAAGAAGAAGAAGAAGTAAAAGTGAAGTGAATGTGACTTGAGAATTATACCTGAATTACCCTTCTATTTATAGCCGAAGTTTGGGCGGGAAAACCTGTTGATGAAAACTTGACGGAAGATGCTTTTCCGTAAGTAGTTATTCTTTCTTTCTGTTAATCACCAATGAGTGTGTGTGTGCACACGGATCATGATCTTGATCAACGGTTAGGGTATTGCCACATGGAAAGTGGGCAAGTGTAAATCTCCTTTCAGTTTCGTGCCATAATCGTGACCCTGAGGGAGTGTGGGATGATGCCACGTGGCCATTCGGTTATAACCGAATGGTGGTGCATGATAGAGTCTTCCAGAAGGAATATAGCTGTAATCTGGTGTGACTCTTCCTCACGTTTATTTCGTGGAAACAGAGAAGTTATTTTTATCCAAGTCTGGATTTTATTTATGCGGAAGTGTTAGCTAGGATTTTTATCCTGTCTGTTATAGAGAGCAGTGCAAGGATTTGTTAGTCTCCTTTTGGCGCGCAGGTGTTGATCCTCGTTTTCTTTCTAAGTTCTCTTTGTAGGACCAGTGTGCGGCCGCGCAAGGTCTAAAGAAGGTTTATTGACGAGGTTATGGTATGGTCCCAAGTACTTGAAGCAAGGTTTTTGGGACCTTACCCCTTCATATTACAACAATGGCCAAACAAAACAGATTCCTCAAAGTTGATTTTTTATTTGAAAGTTGATGTTTCAACATCTTGTTCTCTTCCTGCAATTTCAGATTCTCAATCTCCAAACCTTGTTCATTTATTCCATGTTCATTAAGGAATGCATTGATGTCAGCTGTCCACATGAAACACTTGCAGTCTTGTTTCTACTTAGAAGATAAATAACCAATTTAGACATGAAATTACAACCAAAAACCCTAATTTAACATACTAACTTATCGGTCATAAAGCACACAAACAATTCTTCGCCATTTCGACCACTTGCTCGTCCAGCAACCCTAGAATTGGCTCGTGATTATAGTACACATTTCCTTCTAAATCGAGTTTAAACTTTTTAGGGTTTTTCTGGGAACCAGATGTTGAAGATGATGAGGAGCTGAGTTCCATCTTATGTTTGTTTAGGGGTTTAAGTGGCTTATACATGATAGAAAAGAAAGATAAAACATAAACAAATGTCAAATGAATTGCCACGTAACTGCCACATGTTTAATTTTTTGACATGTCATCTTGCCATGTCATAACTCTGGTAACAGTGTGATAACGATGTTAGTAAAGGTCATATGGTTTACAATATGTGAAAATGTGGGACCACCTGGGAATTTTTTAAGTTGGGACCGTGGTCGGCAAACGAGCAATAATTGGGATTATTAAAATCCATTATTAAAAGAATATAAACTTGCAAAAGTGTAAACCAAAATGAATATGGAAAAATATGGCATTTAACAAACTAGTCTACTTCAGCGGCCATCATTTCTTCAATCCTTTGCAATTCTGTTTTGTATAATTTTGTTGTCCTTTCTTCCCCTAATTGCAAGAGTTTGTTTAATGATTTTACCAATCGAGTTATGCTTTCATTTAAGTTATAGAGTAGGATTTTTGCAATGTTGATCCTAAAATCATTTAGTTGTTTCTTTAGTAGATCATATGGGGCCTTTTCATTTGCTAAACCACAAGTTCAACCAGACAACCACCCCATATACATTTCCATATGCCTCATTGTAATATCCCACAGTCGAACAAGTTAGATTTTATTCTCCAATCCATTTTTTCCCTCACAATCTTTGCCCTTTTATCAGTCGAGCACGTGGGTGCTGTTTACCAATCAAGTAGTTTGCAAAAGAATCTTGCTGCCAGTTTCACATTTTTGCAATTTTAGTATGGCATTTTTTTACACTAAAGTTTTAAAACAATTGAAAGTTTTTAAAGGAGTTACCATTTTTTCAACCTATCCGTCAAACTTTTCTTCAATGCTCAAATCATCGTATGAAGCATTGGTATACAAGACATTGACTTTGTATGATTTTATATTGAAGTAATAATGTAGATATGTCTTAGCCAAATTATGGGCATGAAGACCAGATCATAATCCTTTATCGTTCTATCTTTCAAATCTTATTTGAAACGAACGTCTTTCAAAACTGTTTCCATGTTTCGATTGAATTCAATGTACCGTTGATTTTCTGGTTTTTCATACGCGGGGGTATTCTGTAATTTTACATGTGGACATTTTATTAACAAAACAATGTTATATTATATCTGCATCGTTTAATTTAGAAAAACACTGACCAACATTATTTGAGTACAAGCAATCTTGATGGTGATTATGGGGCCTTAAACCTTTCTTCATAGTTCTGGATGTGCCCCCAAGCTTGAACATTGTTGTTGTGTGCATATAATCCTGCTCTCACGCTCTCGAATATCACCCTTGGGAGTTCTTGCACTACTGTAATCTTGAAGACTATACTCCTGAAAAATAACGCATGGCGTTAAAGTTATAGGATTACATTTTACCATATCATGGCGTTTATGAGTTTTATACCTTTGCAGGTTGTTTTATAGCAATTTAAGGTTGCAACTACAAGCTATGGCATTTTATGAGTTATGAAATGTACATACCATTCATAACTAATTAAATTCAACAAGTTTCAGAAAACTGGAGAAAAACTCGATGCTAGGAGAAAACAGCTACCTAGGTCTAGAATCCTACCCATAACTTACAACTCTCGGAATTGGACAATGGAATGGCTACCGGGTTCCTAAAAATACGACTAACTCAAGAGAACCCTAAAGACTGCTAGATCACCTCCCGGTCTCACTAACACCTCTCAGACAATCCTAAGATGGACGTGTAAACCACCGGTTACTAGATCGGATCACCTCCCGGTGTCACCTCACTAGAGAACGCTAAGGTACCCAAATGACTTGCTCACTTCCCGGTCTCGCTAATCACAACACACCCTAAAGTATGAAGGAGTTATCTAAGGTTGATGATAATAACTCAAGTTTGCTAGGAAAACTAAGGCAGCTAAGTAAGGATCTCCTCCCGGTCTCACCTTTACCCAAAACCTAAGAACTAGACAAACCGACACTCTATCTCCTCCCGGTCTCAAGAGTAGCAAAACACTAAATTCAGGGACTCACAAGGTTGCTTATAGGGTTATCTAAGACAAGAAACCTCTAGATTATACCGCTAACACAAAGTCTATAGAAAATCACGTGTAACCCTAGATATGAAACTACCAAAGTAACAAACGTAGAGAAAACGCAAAGCAACAATCATGCAATTCAATTACTAGTAACATTCATACTGTCACACCCCAACCGATGGCGGAAACATCGGGGCGTGGCACTGAGCGAAACAGATTGTCCAGAAGTTTCCATAACAACTATTATTACCAATTATTTAAAGCATCATGTCCTATACCATGACATAAAAAGTAACATAATTATTACAGGCAAAGTCAAGACAAATTGTTCAGTTTCGACAACTCAGATTTCAAATAAAAATAAATTGTCTTTGTTTCTAGACTCTTTTCTAGCCTCGATTTCACAGCAAGCCAAGCATTTAAACATCTTAAGCACCTACCACATACGTTAAAGTAAAATTCAATACACATAGTGTAAAGGTGAGCATACAAGTTTAATAGATATAATAGAGTTCGAAATCGTTTACGCATAACCAGCACATACACAGTGTGAAATGAAGCACGTAAGTTATCGACATGATCCTATCAATACCAATGACTGCGGGTTGACTGCGCAAGGCAGTTCGTAATACACACTCACCACTGTGAGCCATGTAATTAATTATCCTTAACAACCCCTGAATGAACAGCTGCTGAGTCCAAACTATAGTACTATCGTTGCTAAGGCAGGTAGACAGCAATCCATGTGTAAACATAACAAACAAGCATTCATTAAGTCACGTATAACATGCGGTAAAGGTTAGCGTTAAAGTATTGTGCAGTGTGTTCGATGTGATTTAGTATAAGTAACGTATGTAACACCCAAAAGTGCGTAATGCAAAAAGGGTTCGAGTATACTCACAGCGATGATGGATTGAAGGGAGCGCTTAGAGCAAGATTAGCCAGATCAGAACGATAGCATAAACGATAAGTGGCGCGTAAAACGGTGTGAAGTGTCAATGGATCGGACGGTAATCCGATCGGGTGGCAATCCGATCGGGTGGCCGGTCGATCGGGTGACAATCCGTTTGGATGGTCATCCGATCGGGCGACAATCCGATTGGTAGGACACTCTAGAGAGAACAAGTTCACAGCAGTTTGTCACTCGATCAGATTGCAATCCGATCAGGTGGCAATCCGTTTGGAACTTGTTATGCATTGAACATGTTGAAAATTGTTTAAGTGTTGAAGTCCTAACATCACATGGTCGGGTGGTAATCCGATCGGGTGGCAATCTGATCGGACAACAATCTGTTCGATGTTCAAAACTTCAAAGTTTGAAAATAAAAGTTAAGTGTGGGGCCAAGGTGTAAGCCGATCGGGTGGAAATCCGATCGGACGGCAGTCCGATCGGACGGAAATATGTCCCGGTAGCCTGATCGTCTTGATACTTGGTCATTTTGATAGTTTTGCGGTTTGATCAAGGCAGTGTGATAACGTGCTAAACAACAGAACCTCGTTAAGACTCTTGTGACCCGATCGGACAGGAATCACCCAAATCCGACCCGTTCACTGGTTCGTGACGGAAGTTCATGTTTAACCTGGAATCGGTTTCCTTTTCGGTAGAACCAGATCTTGAACCAATACATCCACAAGAAGGAGTAGAAGATCATAACAAGGTCTGATTCTATCGGTTTTGAGTGCATTGAGTGTAAAAGAGTTGAAAGAAAGTTAGAAACCATCTTTCAATCCTTTCTCACCATGAATATGTTCATATCTATGCAAGATCTTTGTTTATTTGTGTGGAAATCGTTCAGATCTAAGTTGTTCTTGGTGGATTGAAGCCAAACCATGAAGTTCATAAGAACACCATGATGACATCATCCTAGAACACCTTGAATCTAGTGATTTCACGGTTAAAAGTTAAGATTCAAAAGATAGAAAGGTGTAGGAGTGCATGTAGACTAAGGAAGTACAAGATTTAGGTTGAAAAACTTACAAGAATCGCGAGAAATCCGAAAAAAAGAGCGAGCTGGTCGAATGAGAGCTGTCAACATCAAGTGATGTTGACATATGAGGGGTATTTATAGGGTTTCTATAAAAGGAAAGTGGGGGAAAGTGGCTGGCCGATCGGGTGGCTGGCCGATCGGGTGGCAGCCCGATCGGGTGGCAACTCGATCGGGTGGCAACCCGATCGGTTGGCCACTCGATTGGAGTGTTCGGCGTGACGGGTTTTGCTGTTTCGATACGCGCGTTGAGCGTTGCGATGCGATAGAGTTTCCCATTCAAATTACTTTTAATCCCAACTACTATATCCAACATACAATCATCCTAAATAACTTGCGTTTAGTTGCGATTCGATTGCGATTGATTTGCGATTGCGTTTCGATTAATCACCACAACATAAACATACATAAACACGCACAAGTAACACATAATTAACACACACACATAAAATAATATCCAGAACGCAAAGTTCGAGTTGCGAATGCGATTGCGATAAGCGATTAGTGATAAAACATGCGATAAATAGCGATTAAACCTCGATTATTAACAAGTACTCCACATAATACAACTAACGTAAACAATTAAATAGACTATCTACAAGTCAAAGAAGTCAAAACAGTAATTGAGCAAAGAGTGACAGATCGCAATTAGCAATCTTTTCTTCCTTTGACTTCGATGTTGACTTTGACTTTGACTTTCGAAACACGGGGTGTTACACATACACATTATCATCAACAACTCATAGATATTTCACCAAAACTTTAAGCCAAAAATTATATTATCGAAAACCGAAAGTTGTAAATCACAAAATATTCATCAATACGACCTAGGTAACATAAATGTTTAGTTACTCATGTTCATAAACAAAGCATAAATAAATTTAAAGTTATAAAATTCAGCAAACATATCTAGTATATCAAGTTTCAACAACCTAAAAATAATAAACGATGTCTAACCGAACAAAAGCAATAAACTTTATGCCAAGTTTCTTGAAACACAAGCTTTCTCTTTTTTTTAAACCCCCAAAAATTCGTTCCTTTGATGCTCCCTTCTTGAACTCCTCCTCTGTCGTCGAATAATTGATGTTTGTCGTATATCTTCTAATGATGATAGTAGTAGGTATCTTTTTATATATCTCTTCTACCGCTTCTCTTATTTGTTTCTTTATTAATCCCCAAGTCACCGACACAAACCCTTCCGTGATGTGTGGCCCACCTAAATGGCCCAACAAAAGTTAAGTTCAAGCCTTATTGATGTACATCTCCTCAAATAAAATATGTGAACCCTTCCAAATTTTTTTCTCATCAATTCCTTTTAATTCTTGTCCCATAATATCCACCGCCACTTTTACCATGTGTTGTAATTTTCATCGAAAGTCCAATAAAACAAAGCACTCACTAAGCCCATAGGATATTCTCTATATTTGGCTCCTGCTATTTGATCTCATACAACTTAGAATTGATAATAATAATAAAACTATTCAGCACATCATTTAATTACATTTATTATTTTTTCCTTGGATACGTAACTTTTCCAAAAACAACAACCTTGATTACTTAATGATTCATTTAAACACATTTAATAAGCTAATATCAAATCATATTAAATATGAATTCTAAAATTTTAAACTTTCTCAATTTTTTTAGTTTTCTTTTATAAATTCAGCATTTTGTTTATCTTTCATTTGATGCCTATAAAATCCTAATATGAACCAATCGAGAGTAGAATCTAATAAAAACCACCCAAAAGCTACTCTAAATTGTAGGAAATATATATAAAAATATATATTTTTTAGACCACATCAAATATCCCCACACTTAAACTTTTTTCGTCCCTGAAAAAAAAAAACTTTGCAATGGAATCATAACTAGGATAGATGGTTTCAAAAACTTTAGGTTAATTTTTTTAAAAAGATATCAACACGTATAACCACGATTACCGGTATTTTTATCCACTTAAACCCAACCGCCAACTCATCAAGACCCTTTTCATGCTAGCATTATGTTCATGTTAACAATCCATCTAAGGGTCTCATACTTTAGATCCACAAATCCACCTAATCCCATATCAATCTTATAAGGTAACTATTAAAAATCTACCACTTTATATAAATAACCCTTATGTATTTAAAATTAAATTTTGATAGAATGATGGATGATGATGAGCTTTAGAAATTCTTTTCCATGTTTAACTCAGAGGGCATTATCACTAAGTCGCTATCCCAGTGGGAAACACCATGAGACTCACATTTTTCTCTTTAACTTCCACCTAGCGGGTATACCCCACCAGAGTCACCATCCTGACGGGTGGTCTATGGGACAACCCTTAAATGTGTTAAAATACAAGTTAATTCCCCATTTAATCATGTAATTGTCTTGAATTAGATAACTACATTTGTTTGCGTTTCAGGTGCATTTGGAGCTTAAAACGAAGGAAAACGCTGCTTTGGATGGGAATCGAATGGAGCAGATTACACAAGGATTGGAAAGAAGAACAAAGGGGAAGTTTCAGGGGTCCACTGTAAATTACGGTTGGCTACCGTAATTTACGGTAGCCCCTGAATGTCTAGAATCTCACCGTAATCCAGTAGATTCCCACCGTAATGATGTGAAAGCTACCGTAACTTACGGTGGCTACCGTAAGTTACGGTAGACCCTGACGCAAAAAGTGTAACTGCCCCTTTTAATACCGTTTTCAAGTGTCTTTTGGGATATCTCATGATTGGAGACGTTTCTCAGAGTTCCAGGGGCAATTTTCAGCTTGTGATAGTGTTTGTGAACAATTTCTAACATTTCGGTTTGTCTTTTGATTCATATGAACTTCAATCTTGATGTTATGATGATCCACCAAACAATGTCTGGCTAAACTTTCGGTGATCATCTTAGGTGAACGTTTCTTTATGACTTTTGTGTGTTTATCCTTATTTCTAGAATAACGATCTTGGTTTGTTTGCTATGTTTGTTATGGTGCATGAATGTTTGATTGTAAATTGTTAATTGATGTTTTGATCTTAGTCTAAACCGTATGTTCTTGGCGTCGTTGACAATCAATATATCACGGGAGGGGTTAGGGTTGGATATTGGTTAATTGTTCATCGGGTAACAACCTCGCGTTTATCTAATCCGAGTACTTAGTTCCCTTTATCATAACAAACGTTTATGCATGAGTTATGTCTATGTAACTCTTTCTAGTTGGATTTAGGCGCAATTGTTAAAAGGAAACCGGAAACCTATGATGGTCATTCTCTCTTAATCTGTTTAACAACCAATCTTGATTTCCAATTAGTTTAATAATTTAGTTTTCAAAACCAAACAATCAACTCTTGAATATTAATTTCTGCAATTTTAGTTTAATTTCTGCAATTTAGTTTAATTTTAGTTAAGTACAAAACTACATAATCGGCATATTTTCCACAAACTCCCTGCGTTCGATACCCACTTGCTACTATCTATTAGTTGTAATTGGATTAAATTTGCGTGTGACTACGACAACACGTCAAATTTTGGTGCCGTTGCCGGGGAGTAGTGCACAACGTGTGTTAATTTAGTAGTTTTTATTTGTTTTTATTTGTATGCATACTAGGGGCTCTCACAAGTCATCACCACTATCGTTTGATCCGGAAATTGAAAGAACTTTGAGGCAAAACCGAGTTTTATTACGAGAAAACAAGATCATTGGTTCACCCACTTCACCCATTACACCAAGAAACATCATGGAGGAAACACAAGTACCACCCTCTACGGATCAACCTACATCATCCTTCATACCTTCATCAACACAACCTTCACCAAATACCACCATTCCTAATTCCATTACCAATCCTACTCCACCACATGATGTTACACCAACCAACACTACATCACCGATTACTACCCAAGTTGAACCTACCTTTACCTATAGCCCATCTACTACGATTCCCCCACTTTCACATTTCTTTCCAGCTACTGGTCAATCATCTTCTACCTATCCAATACCACCAAGTTCAACCGTTATTCATACTACTTCTACATACCGACCACCGAACCAATCGGGCTTTCACTATTCATTTTATCCTTTTGTGCAATCTTCGGGTACAGGAGGAGATGGATATGAAGAAGACTTTAGAGGATACGAAGAAGAGGGATTTTATTATGGAGGTGATGGAGGTAATTTGGGACCTCAAGGAGGAGTGGGTCAACAAAGTCAACCATTGCAACAAATTCAAGATGTGGGTAGGCTACCGACTGGGGTACAACATATTCGGCCACAAGGGCCACAGTTTCAATGGCCCACGCCTTTACAACAAGCTCGTCCACAATATCAACCCCAATTTCAAAGGCCGATTCAACAACCACAAAAGCAACAACATCAATTTCAGCCACCATTTGCACCTCAAGGGCCAATGCAAGGGCAAATGGGTCAACCAAGAGTACCATTGGTGCTCCGCGAAGACATCACCGGGAGGTCGTACGAGGAATCGAAGCTCATTTCTGACCTGTTATCACTAACAATCCTTCTGCGGTAGTGATTCCTCATCACCCGGATGGAAGAACTTTTGAGGTTAGAACAACCGCACTCCAAAGTTTGCCAAAGTTTAAGGGGTTAGCAACGGAAGAACCTTACTTTCATTTGGAGACATATGACTCCATATGCAACACTATTGGAGGTCAAGGGTTTTCGTCGGACGATGTCAAGTTGGTTCTCTTCCAATTTTCTTTGGAAGATAAAGCAAAAAGATGGTTTCATACTTTGCCCTCCGCGTCGATTTATACATGGGCCGACATGCAACAAATTTTCTTAGAAGAGTTCTACACTTCCCAAAAGACAAATGATGCAAGGAAAAGCTTGAGAAGCTTCCAACAACAACCGGGGGAGATGTTTCATGAGGCTTTTGAAAGGTTCAACATGATGCTGAAAAATTGCCCTCATCACGGTATACAACTTTGGGAGTTGTTGAATGCGTTTCACGAGGGGTTGAGTTCGGAGGATGCTCGCGACTTAATGTTAATCACTAAAGGTACGTTTGGTACAAATTTTGAGCATGATGATTGGCAATTTTTAGAGAAAATGGCGGTTACTTCAAAAAGGAAGGCTCAATCTTCGAGACGGGCAAGGCATGTTATTACAAGGCCACAAGTTCATGGGGTAGAGAATGTAGGTGTGCAAACCACGAATCAAGTATACAACGTGTGCACTAATTGTAATGAGATAGGTCACACGACGGAAGTATGTTTAGTAGGAGTGGTTGAAGAGCAAGTGGAAGAGGTGAATGGTATTCAAGGGGGTGGTCGAAACTTTAACATGAATTCGAACACATACCACCCCGGGTTAAGAAATCATCCTAACTTCCTTTATCCTCCAAACCTGCACAAATAAAACCAAGCAAACCCACGCATAATATCGACTCTAAATGAAAAAAAAAACTGAATCGATACTGACTCAAAAATAAAATAAAATTAAAGAAAAATACTAGATGGATGATACAAAACTTTCAACAATAACCATGCCTGCACCTCACGTGTTAACCTTTGGGGAATCAACTGTCATCCCCTGTGTCTCCTTAGCTCCCTCGGGTGGATCGAGATAAATTGCCTCATCCTCGCGATCATCTAACGTCCCTCCAAAGTAGTGCTTAAGACGGTGACCGTTCACCTTCCAAGCACGTCCATCGTCCGCCTCGATCTCTACCGTCCCATACGGGAATACCTCTCTAACCACAAACAGACCAGACCATTGGGATTTCAACTTACCCGGGAATAACCTCAATCGCGAATTATAAAGCAAGACATGATCCCCACACTTAAACTCTTTCAACTTTTTCAAGTGGCGATCGTGTAATTGCTTTGTCTTCTCTTTATAAGCCCACGATTTCTCATACGCTTCATCGCGCAACTCCTCCAACTCATGTATCTGGAGAAACTGGTTCTTACCCGCGGTGTCCATATCAAGATTAACCTTTCGCAAGGTCCAATACGCACGGTGCTCCAGCTCAACCGGAAGATGACACGCTTTCCCATAAATCATCCTAAAGGGTGTGGTCCCGATAGGTGCCTTATAAGTAGTGCGGAAAACCCAGAGTGCGTCATCCAAATTGTCGGCCCAATCAATGTGGCTCTGTCCAACAGTCTTCTCCAAGATACGTTTAATGCCACGATTGGCATTCTCCACCTGTCCACTCATCTGAGGGTGATAGGCAGTCGAAAGCCAATGGGTGACCCCATAGCGCTTCAACACCTTCTCCATCTGCAAGTTACAGAAATGGGTGCCACGATCACCAATGATGGCCTTAGGAGTGTCGAACATAGCAAACAACTCTCTTAGAAACTTCACTACAACCCTAGTATTAGTGGCCAAGACTTTCGCCTCTACCTACTTAGACACATAATCTATAGCTACAAGGATGTAACGACTCCCACGCGACATGGGGAAATGTCCCATGAAATTGATGCCCCAGATATCGAAAATCTCAACCACCTGGATAGGGTTTTGGGGTATCTCATTCCTTGATGAGATGTTGCCGGCTCTCTGGCAAGCATCACAGCTACGGACAAACTCGTGGGCGTCCCTAAAGATGGTGGGCCAATAAAATCCTGAATCAAACACCCGCTTAGCGGTATACGCTCCCCCGTAGTGGCCACCAGCCGGCCCCAAATGACAATGCTCAAGAATACTACGAGTCTCGGGTGTAGTCACACACCTTCTAACCATCTGATCCACACCTATCCTAAACAAATAAGGATCCTCCCATATGTAGAATTTAAGGCCGTCAAAGAATTTCTTCTTCTGCTGCTATGGCATCTCGTGTGGAAGCTCTCCTGTGGACAGCTAGTTCGCAAAATCTGCGAACCAGGGATAGCCCTCCTTCTGGGCCCTCACATACATCAACATCTCATGGGGGAAGGAATCGCCTATCGTCCCCCCGCTAGACACCTCATTCTCCGAACTCTCAAGCCTAGATAGGTGGTCAACAGCCACGTTCTCTGCTCCCTTTTTATCCCTAATCTCTATGTCGAACTCCTAGAGCAAGAGAATCCACCTAATCAACCTGGGTTTCGCGTCCTTCTTTGCGAACAAGTACCTAAGTGCAGCGTGATCAGTAAAAATAATGGTCTTAGAAAGAACTAAGTAGGACCAAAACTTGTCACATGCGAATACGACCGCTAACAACTCCTTCTCAGTCGTGGTGTAATTCTCAGAGGTGTCATTAAGGGTCTTTCTAGCGTAATAGATGGGATGAAAATGTTTCTCCCTACGCTGCCCTAACACGGCTCCAACGGCATAATCACTCGTGTCACACATGACTTCAAATGGAAGGCTCCAATTGGGAGCCACAAGAATGGGAGCAGTAACAAGCCTCTCCTTTAACAACTCGAAGGCTCTAGTGCACTCGACATAAAAACGAATTGCCTGTCCTTCTCCAATAGCTGGGTCATAGGTCTAGCTATCTTAGAGAAATAACAAATAAAGCGGCAATAGAATCCTGTGTGACCTAAGAATCTCTTAATAGATTTCACAGAAGTAGGTGGCGGGAGCATGGAAATCATATCAATCTTGTCCTGATCCACCTCAAGCCCTACATGTGAAACCTTGTGACCTAACACAATACCCTCATGAACCATAAAATGACACTTCTCCCAGTTAAGCATCAGGTTCGTCTCCTCACAACGAGCTAGCACTCGATCTAGATTACGCAGACACGAATCGAAGAACTCCAAAAAACAGAAAAGTCGTCCATGAAAACCTCCATGGAGTCCTCGATAAGCTTGTGAAAGATGGCCACCATACAGCACTGAAAAGTAGATGGAGCAATACATAGTCCAAACGGCATGCGTATGTACACAAAGGTGCCAGAGGGGCATGTAAAGGTGGTTTTCTCCTGATCGAAATAACCAGAAAAACCGTTAAGGAAGCAATAGAACTACTTCTCTAATAGTCGCTCAAGTATCTGATCAATAAATGACAAGGGAAAGTGATCCTTGCGGGTGGCATCATTAAGTCTACGGTAGTCAATGCAGATTCTCCATCCGATGACTGTCCTGGTGGATATCAATTCATTCTTCTCATTCACCACCACGATCATACCCCCCTTCTTGGGAACTACCTAGACAGGGCTGACCCATGCAGAATTAGAGATCGGGTGAATCAGGTCGGCGTCGAGCAGCTTCAACACCTCCTTTTTCACCACATCTTGCATATTCGGGTTTAGTCTCCTCTGTGGTTGTACCACCGGTCTATACTCCTCCTCCATAAGAATTTTGTGGGTGCAAAAGGAAGGGTTAATACCCTTGATATCTACTAACTTCCAGGCAATGCCTGCGCACCCTCAAAACAACCATCAGTCTTTCCTTCTCCTCCTCCGTTAAACTCGATGAAATAATGACGGGCAACTGAGATCCCTCACCAAGGAATGCATACTCCAAGTGAGATGGCAGTTCCTTCAGCTCTAGAGGCGGGGGTATCTCCACTGATGGTTTCTCCTTAGGAGTCTCTCTCTCTAACACTTCAAACACCTCAGAAACCTTAGAACACTCGGATCCTATGGATGACTCGCTAGATGGTAATGGTGAATCCTGCTCTAGATCGAACTTGGTCAACTCAATGCCCTCGACATCTACCCCTAACATCTGGGTCTCTATAGACTCTCTACCGCAAACCTCACCGAGAAAACTACCCATATGTGACATAAGAGTGTCTTTAAAGTAAAGATGTCGTCATGTTGTGGAGTATGCTTCATCGAATGCTGGTGTGAAAGGTGACCGCGTCATCGCCGATGCAGAGAGTAAGCTTGTCGTCAAGAACATCAATGACGGCTCAGGCAGTGGCAAGGAATGGACGTCCAAAAATGAGTGGAACTCTAGAATCCCCGTCCATATCAAGAATGACAAAATCCACCGGAAAAACGTACTTGTCAACCTTGACAAGCATATTCTCTACGATACCACGTGGAAACTTTACAGATCGATCTGCAAGCTGAAGACTCATGTGTGTAGGAAATGGCTCGCCTAGACTAAGCTTAGCGAAAATGGAGTAAGGCATGAGGATAATGCTAGCTCTTAGGTCAGCCAGCGCATGGCTGACAGTAAGGTCTCCGATCAGACACGGAATGGTGAAACTCCCTGGGTCGGTCATCTTCTTAGGAAGCTTGTTCTGCATGACTGCAGAACACTCCTCACTAAGCGTGACAGTAGAAAAGCTCCTCAAGTTTCTTCTTGTTCGTGAGAAGGTCCTTTAGGAACTTGGCATACTTAGGCATTTTAGCCAAAGCCTCAATGAAAGGAAGGTTCACAAGGAGTCTTTTCAGCATCTCTAGGTACCGTGAGTACTGCTCAGAATTGCTCTTAGCTAAAAGCCTACCAGGGTATGGGGCTGTGGGTTTATAGACTCTCGGTGGCTCATTTTCCTTCTTTTTCTCTCCTGAAGACTTGCTGGACTGTGCGGTATGTGACACCCGGCAATTTAGGCTGTACCGTACAAATGTAACACGTGTCGTGAATGAATAAAAGGCTGTATTTGACTGATATTAATGTCTATGTGTGATATTTGATGTGTTGGTAAATCCAAACTTTGCTATGTTGGCAATAATAAGATAAACGCTTATCGCGTGACGAACAAAATGCGAAACGAACGTCGGTGACCGCCCGATCAATGTTAAAATCCTAAAAAATAATATGTTATGATTAGAATGAAAATTTTAATGATGCCCGGAAGGAAAAATAAATTAAAACGCTAAGAAAGTCTATTTTTCGAGTTTAAACGCGTACCGCGCGATACTACGCGTATCTGACAAAATACTGTCAACGCAGCAGCAGCCAGTCAAGGCAACTGGTAATTATTTCAGTAATATTTTGGTGAGTTTATTTTTATAGAGTGATAAAAATAATTTAAAACGCCTTAAAACGGGATTAAAACGCTAGATAAAATACCCGGTATCCAGTAAAATACCAGTATTTAGCCTATATATGTGTAATATGTATATATATATATATATATGTGTGTGTGTGTGTGTGTGAAATCGTATATTTATGAGAGAGAAAGGACAAATGGCATCTCATAAGGCCACCTCTCTCATGTTTGTGCCATGTGTTGCATCTAGAAATGTACACTAATGATTATGTTCCCTTTTCAAATCCAACATATCTTTCAAATCTCAAAACAAATCACCAACTTCACTCTCTCTCTCTACATCTCGGCCGAACCCACCTTCCACACTTCCATTTTCACATTTTGAAGTTTTTCTTAAAGATCCAAGCTCATTCCAAGGTGTTTCCAAGTAGTTTTGAAGGTCCAAAGGTGATTTTAACTTGTTTTCAAGAAGAACCAAACTCCATATCATCAAACTTTGTCAAAAACCTACCAAAAACTTGAAGGTATAAAGTTTACTTTAAAAATCACGTTCTTTGTTCTTGGTGATGTTGATGATAGTGGAAGGTTTCTCTTAATCTTTGGATTGTTCACAAACTTAAAAATAATAAGAAATGGGTTTTCAAACAAACAAAAATGGAAGAGTATATGTGTGTAAGTATGGCCGTATGTATGTATGTATATGTATATGAGTTTGAGTTTTGATTTTTGATTAATTCTTGATTAACATGATTCTTGTAAAGTGAATGCATGTATGATCAAAAAGGTGTCATAAAAAGGTTCTTGTGATTTGAGTTACTTATGTGAAAAAGGAAATTTTTGAAATTACATATGTATGCATACATGTGTCATGTATGTATATATGTATATATATACTTGTGAGTTTTGTTACTTAGTAAACAAATGAAAGAACATTGCATGCAAATCATGTAAACATGATGAAATATGATGAGAATGTCTTTGAATATATGAACATGAAATAAATGTGTTCTTGGATGCATTTAAGTTTATGTAGAATGATGATAATATGATATGGGTGCATTAGATGCTTGTACTTAAGCATGCATGTTGATTTATGATCATGAAAGGATGATTTGAGTATGATTTGATAAAAAATAAGTTTTGATCAGATTCTAAACACTAAAATATGAATATTTGAAGTGTTAAAATGATGTAAAACTTTGTCATAAAGTTTACTAGCTTTGCATGTTGTACTTGGTGCTTTATGTGTTGTAAAATACGTGAAATCGCATGATTTATGTGACTTACACAAAAACTGCACTAATCTGATTATAATCATCATTTTAATCAGGAAATAACATGTATTTTGTTAAAAATATCAAGTCGTTTCGAGTTGGGATGGTTATAGTAACGTTTAACGCAAAACTATGCAGTAAAACGGTTAAAATCGGCTTTTCGAAGGATTTTTATAAAACTGTTTTAGATCAGTAAGTAAACTGATATTTTTAGTTTATATTTTAACAAATATTAAGTTTACTTGGTGTTTGGTTAGTCATGCATGATTTCCGACACCCGAAAACGTCACCGAATCACTAAAATATGCGTTTTACAATGTACACTAGCATGGTTTATTTATGGGTGAACCCTATGTGTTAAAATGTGTTATGTGATTTAGATATGTGTATGTGATAATATGTTAAGTGTTGACATGATAGCGGGAAATTTAGACTATGCATGTACACTTGTGCGTTTAAAGCGGTAGAATCGGTAAAATCGCGTTAATGTGTAACTTGTTTGTCGAGCATGAAAATTGATACATATAAGTTATTTTATATATGCATGCTTTAAAAATGATAAAACAAATAAGTTAACGAGATTTCACATGTCACAATGCTTAGTTTATGTGTACGTTTATGTATATATATTACGACACGCAAATCGTAGATATATTACATATAAACGGGTGTGTTAACGGATTTACATGATAATGGTCACCAATAAAATCGTTCAAGTCGCAAAATCTTATATAAATATATATATATATATATATATATATATATATATATATATATGTGTGTGTGTGTGTGTGTGTGTGTGTGTGTGAACTCATATATATTAACGTGCCAACATAATCTAAAACGATAACTTTTTGAGAAAATCTCAAAGTTATGTGAAAATTCTAAGATACGGAGAAACTTAGGAATTTTGTGATATATTGATTGATAAATCGTTCCTACATATAATAGGACGTGTAGAAATCAATTTGTGGGATTGCGCTATTTAAAATACACAACCAAAGGTGAGTGTCACTAAACCCCCTCTTTTTACTGTTTTGTATATGTTTTGGGGGAAGAACACGCCTAAAAGGGTTTAATAATTTTTTTTAATAAAACATACCTTTTGATATAAATTATATCATTGAAAATATATGGATTTGTTAAATATATGTTTTGGGGAGAAACGGTTTTGGTGAAAATATATGTTTCGGGATGAAATGGTTTTGGTGAAATATATGTTTCGGGATGAAACAGTTTTGATGAATATGTATGTTTCGGGATGAAACGGGATTTATTACAGTGTTTCAGAGAAAACGACCGTATAGTTGGGACGAATTTGCTTGGTCCAAGGGATTTCAGTAAATTCGTACAACGTTTTATATTAAATTTGTCATATTAGTAGGATATATATATTGTACGTGAGGCAGGCATCATAGATGGCCTCGATACAGGCCCTGTGCAAGTGATGTCGTTTAATCATTTAAGTATTGCATGCGAGGAATTTTTGGTAGATCTATCGGGTTGACAACCCCATCGTGACCGGTTGCTCCGTGTCAAGTCAAACGACGAATTGATATTCTGTTCATAGTCTAGCATTGATTATACCTTAATTGTAAATATATAGTTCTTAATGTCTAGCTAATTTACGAGTTCGAACATTTGATGCTATCAATTTAATATGTAAACTCGGGAAGATGTCTATGGTCGGAAGGTTCTACGGAAATGCTTGCGATGGCTGACCCTTAAGTTATTTTACAAGGAAATGAATTAACTTTCTTGGGAATTATATGGATGTTTTTATAATAAACACATAATTAGAAAGTTTTTCCTTGGGATCAAATTGTTTTAAATTTGAATATGTGAACTCACCTTCCTTTGTGTTGACACTTGATTTTAACGTGTTCTTCAGGTACTTGAGTTCGGCTTCGGGAATTATGGCATATCTTGTGGTTGTTGATGTCTGTGTGGTTTCAAAATGTGTTGGACAAACTTTTAAAACTGTTTGGGACAAATGTAAAAAGATCCATAAGGATCAAGACAACTAAACTATGTTGTGGTTGTATCGTGTTTTGAAACTTTATGTTTAAAAATCTATGTTTTAATTAAGTTAATATGTCCAACAATTAAATGCATCGTTCAACAAGATATTAATGGGCACCAACTTCCGTCACCACTACGTTTTATATTCCGCTGCGATGTTTTTGGGGTGTGACACGGTACTTGCTGGGCGCAGCCTAGGGTGCACATCGCCAGCAGGAGTCTCCATCTCAATCTCCTCTTCAACTGGTTCCTCGACCTCATCGACTGGTTTCTCTACTTCTACCCCTCTACCGCTCCTAGTAGTCACTGCCTTTGCAGTGGCGTTTGGGTTAGTCTGGGTGCTACTAGGGAATGTACCTACAGGCCTCTCAGTCATCCTATTGGCCATCTCTCTTACGGTCCTCTCTAGACTCTTTTTGGTGGACCCCTGATTCCTAAACATGAGCTCAAACTCCTGATTTTTCTTTACCTGCTCCTGATGTCTAGCCTCACCTTGCATCACTATCGACTCTAGGAGTTTATTCGTCCTCCTCTGGCTCTCCTCATTCCTCTTTAGAAACTCACTCAGCTCAGACTTAGGCTCTCCACTTCTCTGTCCATCAGCAGGGGTCTGAAAGAAACTTTGGCGTGGTTGGCATCTAGGGGTATTCCCGCCTCGCCAGTTCGAGGTTTGGCGTGACTGCCATCCAGAGTTGTAACCCTGGCCTCATCCCTAGTTTTAGACAAAACTCAACTCCTCCTCAGATCCTACTGGGCAATCTATTGTCTCATGCCCACCTCTACACACATCACACTTAGAACTGATCTTCACCTGAATGTCCTTGACCATCTTTGTGAAGGAGTCGACCTGGGCAGCTAAAGCTACGCTAGAATCTACCGTATGAATGCCCCTAGAGGCAGTAGTAACGCCCCCGGAGCCTGGCTCGGTGTAAGTACTGGTGGCTAGATCCTCCATCATCTCAAGACACTCAGCAGCAGTCTTGGTCTTCATCATGTTGCCTCCTGTTGTGGAGTCAAGAAGTCTCTTAGTCGCTTCAGAAACTCCATTATAGAATTTCTCCACGACTCTCCACTCCTCAAGACCATGGTGAGGGCACTTGTTGAGAAGTGCCTTTAACCTATCCCATGTCTCGTAAAAGGACTCCCCCGGCTGCTCGGTGAATGCGTAGATGATATTTCTAAGGAGAGCGGTTTTTGCAGGTGGGAAGTATTTCTGTAGGAATTTAGACTGAAGATCATTCCAAGTGGTGATGGTTCCCTGTGGGAGGGAGTCCAACCAGATAGCAGCCTGATCAATGAGTGAGAATGGAAACAAACGAAGATGAATGGCCTCCTCAGTGACGCCCATAAGGCGGAAAGTACTATAAACCCTACCGAATCTACTCAGATGAGCATGCGGGTCCTCGTCTCGCAGACCATGGACCTGGACTGAATGGGTAATGGTGTTGATCAAGGTAGGTGGGATGGTCCAGTTGTTCGCCTCTACAGCAGGAAAGGTGATGCTTGAGCGAATGGTGGTGGGAGCAACACTAATGTGATCAGCAACGGTCCTACGTTCAGCCATAACTATAGAAAAGACAAGATCAGAAAGAAGTACCTGTGGCTGGCGTAAACGACGGTGAAACTTGCGTTTGGGTTTAGAGAATGGTGAAGTATCAGGTGGGCCCGAGGAACGTGTGTGCATACACTAAAAAGCAAGTAGAAACGAAACGAATCACACACAAGCTAGCTAAACAAGTAGGCACACAGAACTAGCGAGTATTCTAAGAAAGCAAACCACTATTTTTTTAATTTTTTTGTTTTTATTATTTTTTAATTTTTATTGATTATTTTTTTTTAACTAACGCTCTCGAATATCACCCTTGGGAGTTCCTGCACTATTGTAATCTTGAAGACTGTACTCCTGAAAAATAACACATGGCGTTAAAGATATAGGATTACATTTTACCATATCATGGCGTTTGTGAGTTTTATACCTTTGCAGGTTGTTTTATAGCAATTTAAGGTTGCAACTACAAGCTATGGCGTTTTATGAGTTATGAAATGTACAAACCATGCGTAACTAATTAAATTCAACAAGTTTTAAAAATTAGAAAAACCCGCAAACCACACACTACCGGCAAGTGTACCGGTCATAAGTAGTATCACAAGTAAGTCCGAGTATCGAACCGTGGACACAATCTAGCGACTCTCGATACTAAACCTCTATCGAGCCCTAGCCTAATAATTTGTTTGTTTGAGAGAATGGTTTTAACTAATGATGTGCACAAAATGCAACATATAAATTACATTAACTGTGGCATAAAACTAACCCTTTTTTAGTACTAATGTTGGAAAAAGTGTGCTTTTGTCTTCCTTTTGTATTTTCAGGATTAAATGAGCTCAAAGTAACAAAAGAAGCAAAAAGACAGCAAAATCTAACAGAAATACAAGAAAGGGAACAAAAGTGACATGCCCGACCTCGCGACAGCATCTTCCCAAGCAAAACAAAGAAGACAGAAGACTGAGCACGCCCCGTGCTCAGTGAGCACGGGGCCGTGCCCAAGTAGCAGCAGAAAAGACAAACCCATAGAAGCTTCTACTGCCCACCACGGGGCCGTGCCCAGCGAACACGGGGGCGCGGTCAACTCCCTGCAGACGCATTTATTGCAATTGCGAATTACAATTAATGAAGAGAGAGACGCGGATGGACACGGGGCCGTGCCCAGCGGACACGGGGCCGTGCCCGAGCTTCTGTTCAGCCTATAAATAGGAGTGTTTGGAGCTCTTGCAACTCATCCCTTGGCACACCACCTCTCTCACACTTCACCCACCACCCACCACCACCATAACACCATCATCCACCACCATCATCCATTGTCCATCGTAGAGTGTGTGAGTCGTCTCGGGATCCAAGATTGATCGTAAGAGTTCTTGACTATCAAAGGCCATGTTTGCCTAAGTCTCTTACATCACTTGGTGAAGACAAGTGTTTAGTGTAATACTTTTTATTTTTAATCTTTTGCACTTTTTAATTGGTTTTGTATTAATGACTTTAATTACTAGTTTCTTATGTTGAAGGTGATTCTTCCTTATAGTTTGTCCGTGGTGTCTTGGCATTATTTTACTGTCTATATAAAATAAAAGATTTTCACCATTCATATCTCCACGGTCTATATGGAGGTATGTTGGCTACCTGGTCGGGGGTTAAGGGAACGGTTTGGTAAGAGTCTTGCCATTGTTCAGTGTATAGATCCTGCAAAGGACCTGGGTCAAATTTAGTAGGACCTCCTTCAATACCCAAAAGGTATTGGATGGCGGGGGTCCAAACTCTTTGATCCCCTCATAAGTTAAACTACTATTAAAACTTTAACCCAGCTACTTAGGACTGTATTCCTGCTAACTCAGACTACTTAGCTGAGGGTAACGTCGCCTTCAAAAGAGGGGCCTACTACAATAACTAAGATAATCTCTTAATCAAGTGCAAAAGTGCGAAAATAATCAAAGGTTACACTACACACGAGTCGGATCCAAGTGATTCATCTTGTCTATCTGTTTTTGTTTTTATTTTATTTCAGCATTTTAGTTAGTTTTATTTTCATAGTCTAAAAACCTTTTTTCTAACATTTTGATTTGATTAGACGTTGAGGATAAACCGGTACTAAAAGCTCTTGTGTCCTTGGACGACCTCGGTATCTTACCAACACTATACTACGTCCACGATGGGTGCACTTGCCCATATGTGTGTTTAGTGTTAGTAAATATCGTGTTTTATAAATTTAAAACTTGGCTAAAAAAGTGTAAAAGGGCTTAAAATATATACCTAAAATATAACACACTTCACGCACATCAAGTTTTTGGCGCCGTTGCTGGGGACACAAGGATTTTAAGAAAGTTAGGAATCAACGGCCTAATCATTTTTTTTATTTTCTTTTTATTTTTTTTAGGATTTACTTAAATTTTTAGCTTCTGCAGAACTCAGCACGGCCGTGCCCGCTGAACACGCCCCGTGGCCCAATCATTGGAACTGGCACTCTTGTTTTAAGTCAGACAGTAAGCTGAACACGGGGCCGTGCCCACTCAACACGCCCCCGTGCCCAAGATTCAGTTACTGAAAACAGAACCGTAAGATCCCGACGGTTGGTAATTTCTGACACAAAAATGAGTGATAATGATCTTTTTTACTTTCGGAACTCTTATGGTACGTGGTGTCAATTATGTGGAGGCGGTCATAAAGAATTAGAATGTTATTTTCTAACTTTTAAGCCCCACTATATAGACCCATCGTTTGCCTGTAGCCTTAAGAGGGGCGAAATTAAAAATAATCCTTTGTCTCTCCCTCGAAGGCGCCCATCCAGATATTTTAGGAGAAATGCTTCTTGATAAACTATTTCAACTAGAAGATCTGATTCTTAATTGGTTAGAAGAATTTAAGATGGATTTCCTTAATTCATCTCAAGACAATGACCAAGAAGAAGTGTTGGGATCGCATTCAAACAACCTCGTTGCTCCCAATAATACCTTCAACTCTAGCGAAGACTTGGACGATAGTCGTCCCTGTGCCGATTGTGCCGTGAAGGACTCCCCCATCGACTTCGTTCGATGCATACATAGACCTGAGCAATTCGGCATACACCTTCTTTAGCAAGAGCCCGGAAAAAGGTTGGACTTGTCCACCTACATTTAGCATAGGAATCACCCTCACCGACAACCTCTTGCGTTCTCGTCTTAATCTAGATCAATTAAGGTATCTTAGGCACTTTGGGGTTGTTCCATCCAGTAAGGAACCACCGGATAAGTTCCTTGAAAATAGACAAACTTCATAAATCAGCCTTCCGACACGGGGCCGTGCCCAGCCAACACGCCCCCGTGTCCACCAAAAGATTCCTTTCTGACTTTACGTCAGAATATGGACAAACTGTGTCAGGATTCTGTCTGCACACGGGGTCGTGTCCAGCTGACACGGGGCCGTGTCCAGCATGCTGTCGTTTTCTATAAATGCAGCCAAGAATCTTGCACATTTGGACCATCCAGGGGCAGAGATTTGAAGGGATCTTCTCTCCTACCATCCTATGTATGTTCTAAAAGAAGGTTCCAACAAGAATCTTGTCCTTTCCTCTTTTATCCATTTCCTTCTTCTTCATCTTTCTCCAAAAACCTCCATTAAAGCTTGAGATTTCAAGCTTTATTGCAAGGATTATTGAGTTTTGTTCAAAGAATCTTGTTAAAAATAAGTTGTATAACATTGTTTTAAGTTACTATTGTTCAAAAAGGCTTCACAAGTTAGAAAAATAACTTAAAACTTCAAGATTCCTTGTTTCAAAATTCTGCAGAAAGGTGAACACGGGGCCGTGCTCATTGAGCACGGGGCCGTGTCCAAGGTACTGTTTCATTAAAATAAGCTGTTTTCGGTTTATTTTCGTAGAATGTCAAGTGAAAACAGTGGAACATCGTCCGTGCATTCAAGAAATAGTAGAAGTGGAAGGAGGCCTTCCTTTGAAGCTACCCTTGTACACTACGTCATGGCGCTACGAGAAGTTCTCGATGAAATGACTTCGGTAGAGGAGGTCCTAATAGACCGTATAAACTATCTTACGATGGGGCTGGAAAATAGTTTTCAAGAAATTAACCTCTTGCACCAGAGGTTAAATATTCTTGTAACACCTCCCATGGAACCTGTCCTCCCTCAAGAGGATTGGAACCTAGCACTTGGAGTCAACAACCCTACCGGATGGGATGACATTCCAGTGGAGCCTCCCCTTGAAAATGTACAAGAAGTCCCGGTGGAAGTTGTACCTCCTCAAACCGACGCCAACGAGCCCTCCTTCCTCCTCCCAAGGGAGATAGAGGAATGGCTCGCCGACATATGAGGAGTCCATGCCCGGAAGGAGTAGTTCTATGAAGCCGCATCCAACCAAGAATATTATCTTCTTGGAAATTTTGCTAATTAAAATAACTTGTAGGCTAGAACTCCTTGGTTTAAGCTTCTTGTGCTTACTTATCTAACTTACTAGCATTTTAGGATTATGTAGTTCTCTCTATGATGGTTTTTAATGAAATGATGGTTTTAAGGTTTGGATGATGTTGTAATGAATAAAACACACTCGGGATGGTGAAGGATAACAAGGGAAATGAGAAACATCGCCCCATGCACGAAAACAGGGCCATCCGACAACAATTTCTTCATTACAGTAAGCTCAGCACGGGCCGTGTCTGCCCAACACGGCCCCGTGCTGCACACTCTGCAGAAAATTGCCCAATTTAGGTAACTGGACACGGGCCGTGTTCGCTGAACACGCCCCCGTGTCCAGACTTCTGTTTCTTTTCATGAATTTTGTCACTGGCACCTGAACACGGGGCCGTGCCCGGTCACCAAGGGGCCATGTCCAGGATGCCAGTAACATAAAATTTTGCTTTTAACACCATTTTGCACATTCAATCAACCTAAAAACTTATTTTTGGGACACATTGAGGACAATGTGTAATTTAAGTGTGGGGGATGCTAAAACCTTGAATGCAAGCAAAGATTCAAGTGTGGGGGTATTTGATGTGCACAAAATGCAATTTATAAATTACATCAATTGTGGCATAACACTAACCCTTTTTTAGTACTAATGTTGGAAAAAGTGTGCTTTTGTCTTCCTTTTGTATTTTCAGGATTAAATGAGCTCAAAGTAACAAAAGAAGCAAAAAGACAGCAAAATCTAACAGAAATACAAGAAAGGGAACAAAAGTGACATGCCCGACCTCCCGACAGCATCTTCCCAAGCAAAACAAAGAAGACAGAAGACTGAGCACGCCCCGTGCTCAGTGAGCACGGGGCCGTGCCCAAGTAGCAGCAGAAAAGACAAACCCATAGAAGCTTCTACTGCCCACCACGGGGCCGTGCCCAGCGAACACGGGGGCGCGGTCAACTCCCTGCAGACGCATTTATTGCAATTGCGAATTACAATTAATGAAGAGAGAGACGCGGATGGACACGGGGCCGTGCCCAGCGGACACGGGGCCGTGCCCGAGCTTCTGTTCAGCCTATAAATAGGAGTGTTTGGAGCTCTTGCAACTCATCCCTTGGCACACCACCTCTCTCACACTTCACCCACCACCCACCACCACCATAACACCATCATCCACCACCATCATCCATTGTCCATCGTAGAGTGTGTGTGAGTCGTCTCGGGATCCAAGATTGATCGTAAGAGTTCTTGACAATCAAAGGCCATGTTTGCCTAAGTCTCTTACATCACTTGGTGAAGACAAGTGTTTAGTGTAATACTTTTTATTTTTAATCTTTTGCACTTTTTAATTGGTTTTGTATTAATCACTTTAATTACTAGTTTCTTATGTTGAAGGTGATTCTTCCTTATCGTTTGTCCGTAGTGTCTTGGCATTATTTTACTGTCTATATAAAATAAAAGATTTTCACCATTCATATCTCCATGGTCTATATGGAGGTATGTTGGCTACCTGGTCGGGGGTTAAGGGAATGGTTTGGTAAGAGTCTTGCCATTGTTCAGTGTATAGATCCTGCAAAGGACCTGGGTCAAATTTTGTAGGACCTCCTTCAATACCCAAAAGGTATTGGATGGCGGGGGTCCAAACTCTTTGATCCCCTCATAAGTTAAACTACTACTAAAACTTTAACCCAGCTACTTAGGACTGTATCCCTGCTGACTCAGACTACTTAGCTGAGGGTAACGTCGCCTTCAAAAGAGGGGCCTACCACATTATGCATTAATAACTTAATTAATTATCTTTCAATAATCCGACCCTTTAGGATTGTATCCTTGGTGACTCAAACTACTGGGTTGAGGGTAACGTCGCCTTCAAAAGAGGGGCCTACTACAATAACTAAGATAATCTCTTAAACAAGTGCAAAAGTGCGAAAATAATCAAAGGTTACACTACACACGAGTCATATCCAAGTGATTCATCTTGTCTATCTGTTTTTATTTTTATTTTATTTTTCAGCATTTTAGTTAGTTTTATTTTCATAGGTTAAAAACCTTTTTCTAACATTTTGATTTGATTAGACGTTGAGGATAAACCGGTACTAAAAGCTCTTGTGTCCTTGGACGACCTCGGTATCTTACCAACACTATACTACGTCCACGATGGGTGCACTTGCCCATATGTGTGTTTAGTGTTAGTAAATATCGTGTTTTATAAATTTAAAACGTGGCTAAAAAAGTGTAAAAGGGCTTAAAATATATACCTAAAATATAACACACTTCACGCACCTCAACTAAATACCAAATAAAGCAAATAAATAAACTCAGACAAAACGGAGCAGAAGACTCGAGAAACCGGAGAAAAACTCGATGCTATGAGAAAACAACTACCTAGGTCTAGAATCCTACCCATAACTCACAACTCTCAGAATCGGATAATGGAATGGCTACCGGGTTCCTAAAAATACGACTAACTCAAGAGAACCCTAAAGACTGCTAGATCACCTCCCAGTCTCACTAACACCTCTCGGACAATCCTACGATGGACATGTAAATCACCGGTTACTAGATCGGATCACCTCCCGGTGTCACCTCACTAGAGAATGCTAAGGTACCCAAATGACTCGCTCACCTCCCGGTCTCGCTAATCACAACACACCCTAAAGTATGAAGGAGTTATTTAAGGTTGATGATAGTAACTCAAGTTTGCTAGGAAAACTAAGGCAGCTAAGTAAGGATCTCCTCCTGGTCTCACCTTTACCCAAAACCTAAGAACTAGACAAACCGACACTATATCTCTTCCCGGTCTCAAGAGTAGCAAAACACTAAATTCAAGGACTCACAAGGTTGCTTATAGGGTTATCTAAGACAAGAAACCTCTAGATTATACCACTAACACAAAGTCTATGGAAAATCGCGTGTAACCCTGGATCTGAAACTACCAAAGTAACAAACGTAGAGAAAACACTGTGCAACAATCATTCAATTCAATTACTAGTAGCATTCATACGCATTATCATCAGCAACTCATAGATATTTTACCAAAACATTAAGCCAAAAATTATATTATCCAAAACCAAAAGTTATAAATCACAAAATATTCATCAATACGACCTAGGTAACATAAATGTTTAGCTACGCATGTTCATAAACAAAGCACAAATAATTTAAAGTTATAAAATTCAGCAAACATGTCTAGTATATCAAGTTTCAACAACCCAAAAATAATAAACGATGTCTAACCGAACAAAAGCAATAAACTGTATGCCAAAGTTTCTTCAAACACAAGCTTTCTCTTTTTTTTAAACCCCCAAAAATTCATTCCTTTGATGTTCCCTTCTTGAACTCCTCCTCTGCCGTCGATTGATTGATGTTTGTCGTATATCTTCTAATGATGATAGCAGTAGGTATCTTTTTATATATCTCCTCTGTCACTTCTCTTATTTTTTTCTTTAATAATTCCCAAGTCACCGACACAAACCCTTTCGTGATATGTGGCCCACTTAAATGGCCCAACAAAAGTTGAGTTCAAGCTTTATTGCTGTACATCTCCTCAAATAAAATATGTGAACCTTCCAATTTTTTTCCCATTAATTCCTTTTAATCCTTGTCCCATAATATCCACCGCCACTTTACCATGTGTTGTAGTTTTCCTTGAAAGTCCAATAAAACAAAGCACTCACAACGCCCATAGGATATTCTCTATCTTTGGCTCCTGCTATTTGATCTCATACAACTTAGAATTGATAATAATAACACTATTCAGCACATGCATTTAACTACATTTATTATTTTTTTCCTTCGATACGCAAGTTTTTCAAAAACAACAAACTTGATTACTTAATGATTCATTTAAACACATTTAACAAGCTAACATCAAATCATATTAAACATGAATTCTAAAATTTTAAACTTTCTCAACTTTTTTTTTTAGTTTTCTTTTATAAATTCAGCATTTTGTTTAGCTTTCGTTAGACACCTATAAAATCCTAATTTGAACCAATCGAGAGTAGAATTTAATAAAAACCACCCAAAAGCTACTCTAAAGTGTAGGAAATATATATAAAAATATGTATATTTTAGACCACATCAATATCC